>NC_140954.1:3198911-3398911 GCF_014529385.1 Adiantum capillus-veneris
TACTAAGATGGAAGAGTGGTGATATTGGAGCCATGCCCCACATGACGGTGTGAGGCCTATGGGACCACACTTAAAGTTGCTACCTGAAACTGTAATGGATCTATGCATCTTGATGTGGGTGCTTTTGAGGAGAGTTACCGAGGAGAGACATCATTTCCTACTCTGAGATGCATCAGGCCCCCGGGCAGTCTATGCCTCACATTAGTGGTTACAGATGGGAGACAATTTGTAGACAGGAGACACGATCAGAGCACAAAGGGCAGGGATCAAGAGAAGTGGTAGTGTTATTTAGGGAGGAGTTGCAGCCATTGATACATATAGCTTGTAGGGATGAGCAAGCTAGGTACATGTGGGTGAGATTGAGAGCAGAGACTGGCAGATATCTTTAGATTGCCATTTGCTAATTTCCCCCCACGAGTACATCAATATATGCACCACCTAGAGTCTCCCTTCTCTTTTTGGATGATGGCATATGGGAATTCTCTAGAGATGGCGACATTATCATTTTAGGGGACCTCAATGCTAGGACTACCCATCATTAGACGTTATTTTTTGATACTTCAGAGGAGATGCTTTCTCTCTCCCCCCCCCCCCCCCCCCCCCCCCCCCCCCCCCCCCCCCCCCCCCCCCCCCCCCCCATGCCACCTTCGATTTTGCCCTCCCTTTTATAACGATCAATGCTCATCTTGCTCTTGGAAAGTGAAGCAAGGACCGGTGGGCTCGGGTATGGTGGCAATGTAGCATGCCATGGCCTAGTTCATTGGCTCCGAAAGGGGTTTGAGGCCTTGGATCGTTATCGGTAGCATGGACCTGCCCTTCAGCGTTAAGGGTCCGGCTCCGCTCTGTTGTCTCCTCAGGTATTTCGTCCGCCTTGCCTTGACCATTGCAGGACGCTTCTATCTCCATCTCCATCATTCGGGTTGCACTGCCTACTTCTGCATCTCTCCCTTCATTGTGCATCGCCCTGCCCTTCAATGCTTTAGGCGGGGCTCTACTGTACTCTAGGTGCATTTCCTCCACCCTTCGACAAGCCTCCTGCTCTTGACACCCTAGGAGGGAAGCCTCTATCGTTGACTATCGCATTTCTATGTAGCTCGGTGCTTAGGTGCTGCCTCACTGTACTGAGGTTTTGTCTTAATAAATATGGTTTTGTGTTTAAAACATATGCTCATTTTTAAAAATAGAGCCAAACTATCTCTCTCTCTCATCAATGCTAAAAAATATATAGGAAGGACTCCTCTCCACGTGGTACCATTGGGGGGAAGACCTCGCTAGCCAAGCCCCGCATTCCAACATCCAAACCATGTCAATAAGTCACGTAGGCACTCAAGAGCCACATTGACATAGCGAATTGCTGCAAGATCTTCTTCCTTCATCTCGAAGAGCATTGTCTTGGTGTGCCCACAATTCAAGAGAATTAGGGGCCCTTGGTGCCTAGCTCCAACTCAAGAGCAAGAGCACCCAAAACGTTAATCGTTGGTGGCTATGTACACGCCTTAGCTTCCTCTTCTTTGCCTCTTTGCTCTTAGTAGTCCAAAGTCACCATTACTCATAAGCCGATAGACAATTGCATTAGTGCCAACTACACGAGAGAAATAGAGAGAGAGAGAGAGAGAGAGAGAGAGAGAGAGATTTTGCTCCAATGATGTTGCACCCGCAGTGATTGAGCAGTGCTTTTGCAACCTTAGGCACCCTACTACCATTAAGGCTTGGTGTGCTACATGTGCATGCTCTTATTGAGCATCTAGCTTCATTCTACATCATGCTTCCCACCGTAGTTCTCACAACAGCTAGCTCCAAAACAGGGGCCATCGCAAGGAAAAACAACGGGGATCGAGAATCATGGAACCTCAAAGGCTCGGAGTCCTGAATGCGGATTTTGGATGATAACAAGCTTCTTGGTGTTAAGAGAGACCTTGTGCAGGTCTTCAATACCATGTAGTGGACTATAGTAGAGTGAACAACGGCCTAGCCGTCGCCCAGAGGGAGAAAGTGAACCCAGCCGGAGATGTAGACTATGATAGAGAGAAGCATTCTGCCTTTTCTTGCACCTTAACAATACAAGAGCATGGAGAAGAGAATTTGGAGGCATACAATTCAGGTGCTAAAGATTTCAATGAGGGGTCATCAACAAAAGAAGGTAGAAGGATAAGGCCATGCATGTCCCTACATGATGGGAACACTCTTACAATGGCTAATACACCAATATTCAGGTACTGAGAAGACAACCTCTTTGAGGGCTCAAGAGTGAGTGGGTGGTAGTCTGAGATATTGTCAAGGTGCGAGAAAATATTGATATTGATTGTACTTGCTTCTCAATAACTTCCTTTTTTCTTTTGGCCACGTTCCGCGTAGGAGGGGGAGGGAGTAGGACTCGTTTTAGAAAAACAGAAACTCCTTCATTTCATGAGTGGAACCGATGAAGGTTGATGCAAATTGAATGGTTGAACCTTGGGAAATTTTAAGTTCATGATTTCACAGGAGAAAGGGGATCTCTCTCTCTCTCTCTCTCTCTCTCTCTCTCTCTCTCTCTCTCGTGTCCCTTGAGTGCATGTAAAAGGAGCTTGCCAAACAAGCCATCCGTTGTAGGAGGGGGAGCATGGCCAAGCAGCAAAGGCACGTAGTAGGAGTAGGACAAGGGACAAAGATAGATAGTTGCAGGACCATGCACAGGTGAAGAGAGAGAGAGAGAGAGAGAGAGAGAGAGAGAGAGAGAGAGATGGCAAGTGAATAGAGAGAGAGGGAAGGAGGGGTGAAGAGAAGGAAAAAAAAAAAGGAAGGGGGGGGGGGGGGGGGGGGGGGGGACTCCCATGGTTTGGAGCACAAGCTAGTATGGCGTATTAAAAGGAAGGGGGAGCAATGGCATGTGCTGCAATGGGAAAGTGCAGACTTAGTGGTTTGAGTGCTCCAAAGCAGCAAAGGATCTCGAGTGCTCAACGAATAGCATAGCTGTTTAGGGCGGTGGAAGGTAAAGAGAGAACGGAAGGGAGCGCTGTCAGCCTCTGTGTGTAGGCAACGATGGTGAGGACAAGGGTTGTGGAGAGGTGATGAAAAGCGACAAGAGACCCAGCAGGAGTAGGAGTAATAGTAGGGAACGATACGTTGTGGCACTACCTTTTCAAAAAACTAGCGATAGCAGTAAAACGTAATGCTCAATGACAATAACACCTAATTTTTGGCATGATTTTTTTAGAGAGAGAGAGAGAGACTAGAGTAAACTCAACACAATATTTCGCACAAACTAATCTATTCCATTAAGAGATAATATTATTTATACACCTTTGGATCAAAGCTTCTAATTTGGCCTCCAATGAGGGTTACACCTAGAAGAAGGACACAAACCATTG
The DNA here is from genome assembly GCF_014529385.1 of Adiantum capillus-veneris. Lineage (NCBI taxonomy): Eukaryota > Viridiplantae > Streptophyta > Polypodiopsida > Polypodiales > Pteridaceae > Adiantum > Adiantum capillus-veneris. Next base: position 3,202,259 of record NC_140954.1, read on the forward strand.
ATTTAGCTCACAAGGCTAATACCTCTCGGAGATGGAGACAAGGGTACCAATGATAAAGAGTCGATGGCTTATGTCGGCAGGTAGGTCTTACCATGGAGTACTACTCCACTGGTAGTGTCTAAACCTAGCTACAAATAAAAACAATACATAATTTTGTACAAGGTCCATCAAAGAACTACATGGGAAAAAGTGTTAAAGCATGAAAAATGCAACCTAAATCTTTAATTTTTGGTTTTTGGTTTTTATTTTGGAGATGCCCGAGGGCGATCTAATTGCACTTTTTCCATCTGCATTTGTTTTGCTTGCTTGGTCTTTATCAAACAAAGAATGCCTCGATACCCATTTTTGTCTAGATTTGTGCAGAGAGTTGATATTCATTGACATAAATCAATCAAGCCAGTAGCTACCAAGAAGTGCACTTTCAACCAAGTGTATCATGGTGGCTGCCAATCACAAACAAATATATCCATTTAAGTGAGGAATGGCTTAACTAAACCACACCGAGGAGATGAAAGCCCTTAAGACCAGGCTAAACCTAAAGGACGGATAATTGGTAAAATTTATTAGAAATTCACTTTAAAAAGATTAACTTATCAAGCATTAAGTGAATCAAAAAATATCATAATAACTAATGGAATACGGCACTCTCTAAACAACCTAATATTGCTATCATACCATGTTGGATCTAAGAATCAATTAGACAGAAAGTGAGATAGAGCAAAATCAGGACAACACAAGCTTGACAAAAATTGATCTATTTCATTAAGAGAGATGATGGTATTTACACATGGAGAAAGAGTTACAGATTGACTAAGCAATGACATAATCAGAGCATGAACTAATAAGTGATGTCATAGGGATAAGCATGCTTGGAGAGAGTTCCCTCAACATTTGCACAATTGATTTGGGAAGTCTATTTGTGCAACACTATCTGTAGGTTGACCGCCATTAACAAGTGGGTGTGTAGATTTTGTTAGGCTTATTGTCGCAATCTTGAATGCAACTAATTTACATGCAGTCTTCTTTGCGATCTATGGTTGAGACTGCTCCTAGTTGTGCAAGACTGCATCAATGGATCTTGACAAACTAGCGGCCTTCTGCAATTTTTCTCCCAAGGTCGGACCATTTAGCGTTGCAGCACTTGTAGACAAGGAGCCAAATAAATGTTGCTTGTTGGAGGAAGAAGAGGGGCTTCTAGTGCCGTTAAGTTGTGACGTCGTAGTGTTGAGGGGTAGTGACAATCTGGTGCAGTTTGGCTTTGGAAGAGGCCGATGAGCAACCCATGCTGATATAACAATGAGCGGCTTCTTGCACAGCATAGCCGTGCTGGCAAGTACGTTGAGCAGCCCTTTTCTTGAAGAGAGTTGTTAGAGAGCGCAAAGAAGGATGCAGCTCTAAGGGCTGTATAAGTTTCAAACAGGGGCTGGCTAGCGACAAATGAGTTTACAGGCTGCAAACACTTCTCTACAGTCTCAGACTCCAAGGCACCTACCATGATTTGCAACTGTGCTCGCAACCAACAATGCAAAAGTTTTAATGCTTTTATATTACATTTGTTGGTGCTAGAAACTTGAAAGAGCTATCTTGCACATGATGTGAGCCTCACCTACTTTGAGCATCCTCATCAAGGATAGCAAGCATTTTTACGCTACTATGACGGTGTCCTGATCAAGTGGAGGGATGTTGCAAGAGCAAGTTTTGGCAACCAACTTTAATTACAAAAACTTTCTTAGCTTCTCACGACTATTGGGTGAAAGAAACCTAAGCTCTTAATATTGCAAGCCTACAGAGTGAGCCACATGGAATCATCTAGTTGTAACATTATAAAAAAAATTCTTTGTGCTTACAACCATAGAACTGAAGGTAAGATCTCGGGGGGTCACCACTTAGACATATAAGTTACCATGTGAGTTCAAATGAATAGGTTTTCTTATTGTCAAAAATTCAAAATTTTAATAGGGTTATATTAATAAAGAGGGTTTTTAAAAAGAAAAACCCGTAAGTTTTTGAAGAAAAAGGGGTCATTTTATTATCTTAAGCATGCAAGTAAAGGAGTTTTTTAAATACCCTTTGAACGCATGTTATATGAATAGTTTCTTAAAGGTGTACCCCCCGAGGGTAGGATGAGTACATGCAAAGGATGGAAACAGAGGTCGCATGTGTGGAGATAGACATTGCAAGAGAACTAATACATGTTATCTTCTAAAGAGAACCCATGAAACATTAATCCAAGTCTCAACCTGGCACCATCTGCCTCTAGCTCTTAGTTGAAGCTACTCAGAGGCCCTTGCACTACAAGAGCGGGCCCGCTTGAATTCCGACGTCAAATAACCGGCGTCAATGGTGGGTGTCGGTATATGTGATCAACTTTTTAAAAAAATAATTTTTGAATTTTCGACGCCTGTACCGACAACTATTCCGGCGCCTGTATAGAGGTACTTTTCGATGCATGCACCAAATTTTTTTCTGACGTCTCTATCGGCGCCTGTACCAATAGACCCTGCAAAAGACAAACCCATGGGTCTTTCCTTGCACATTTCCCTCATTCTCCACCTCTTCTCTTGCCCTCCTCCTCCTCACCTGCTGCAGATCTGTTGCCCAACGAGTTGTCAAAGGTGAGATTCTTGCTTGTGGACTACTCTCCAGCATCAAGGTGAGATTCTTTTCAAGTTTGCTTGTAGGTTTGTGTGTATGTGTGTCTAACATAGAGTGTGTGTGTGTGTGTGTGTGTGTGTGTGTGTGTTCGTTTTTGCATGTTTGAAGACGTTTTTAAGACCTTTTCTTGCTCAAATAGGTCGCATGTGAGTGCTCAAAAGTTTTATGCAGTTTTATTTAATTTAAAATTAGATTGTATATTGATCAAATAAAATTTCATTCATTAGTCTTTCAATGCTTTAAATTTTTATGCAATTTTATTTCGAAATTATGCTTTGGAAAAAGTTTGTTTTGAAATTATGTTTTGGGGTAATTTTGTTTTGAAATTATGCTATGGAAAAATTTTGTTTTGAAATTATGCTTTGGAGAAATTTTGTTTTGAAATTATGCTTCCATCTCATCATCAGCATGCGATTGATGAGGTTTAGGTTATAGGGTTTGGTTAGGTTTAGGTTTAGGTTATAGGTTAGGTAAGGGTATAGGTTATATGTTAGATTATAGGTTATACGTTAGGCTAAGTTAGGTTTACGTTATAGTTAGGTTAGGTTAGAGCTAGCGACAAATAGTGGAAAAAATGCAAACGAACTTCAAAAATGACTCGTGTACTTCAAAAAATGCGAACGAACTTTGATTAGGTTAGATTATAGGTTAGGTTTAGATTTTAAGTTAGGTTATAAGCTAGGTTATATTATAGGTTAGGTTATATTAGCTTATATGTTAGGTTTAGATTATATATTAGGTTAGGTTATAGGTTGGGTTAGAGCTAGCGACAAAAAAATAGAAAAAATGCAAACGGAAAATGACTCGTGTATTTCAAAAAACGCAAACGGCCTCCGGTTAGGGTAGGTTATAGGTTAGGTTTATGTTATAAGCTAAGTTTAGGTTATAGCTTAGGTTAGGTTATAGGTTATGTTAGGTTAGGTATAGGTTATAGGTTAGGTTATAAGTTATGCTAGGTTAGGTTTAGATTATAGGTTGTACGTAAAAGGTTAGGTTAGGTTAGGTTGTATGTTAGTTAGGCTAGGCTATAGGTTAAAAGGTTAGGTTAGGTTATAGGTTAGGTTTAGATTATAGGTTTCAAAAGCGCAATTGGACTTCAAAAGCGTACACAAACTTCAAAAACAATAATATATAGTCATTGACCAATAAAGATGAGATTATTACCCGATGGTCCTAATCTCAGTGCACCTCTAGACCGAGGTGTGTGAGGATCAGGCATGGCTAGAGAATGTTAGGTTGTTAGAGCTAGAGATGGCAAATAGTTGAAAAAACGCAAACAGACTTTGGGAATGACTTGTGTACTTCAAAATGCAAACAGACATTGATAAACAAAGTAAAATAACACAATCGGACTTCAAAAGCGCACACAAACTTCAAAAGCCCTAATATATAGTCATTGACCAATAAAGACGAGATCATTAGCCTATGGTCCTAATCTCTGTGCACCTCTAGACTGAGGTGTGCGAGGATCGGGCCTCGCTAGAGAATGTGAGGTTGTCGTGTAGTTAGTAGTGTGTAGCTATAGCAAGAGTGTTTTAATTATTTGTTGCATCATTGGTAGATAAATTATGGACGATAGGATGGTGTGTCCTTGTGCGCATTGCAAGCATCAAATCTTTCAAACACAAAAAATATGCGACCAATTATGCAATCACGGTCTCTTTTTGATATAGCAACTACAAGACCTACGTTATCAATCTCATGGTCTAGAGACAATAGATCAAACTCCGCAAGTGGATATTGCTCCAACTTTATCCTAGAGAAGACGATTTTCAAACGAACATCCATCGACTGAGTCCTCCCAACTAATACCTGATGTGACATTTCAAGAAGTAGAGATGTATCAGATGTTAGATACTTTCTTTGACATGGATCGCATCATTGAAAACATAGAAGACGACATCATTCAAGGCAATACTGCCAACCAACCTCAGCCATTCCGTCCAAAGGTTATGGTTATGGTATGGCACATAGGTTTTGGTCATTATTTGGCAATCAAATTATGGTTATGTTTTTGCAATGATGGTATGGAAATCATGGTATGGTTAGGGTTTGGCAATCAAGTTATGGTTATGGTTTTCAGTGATGGTATGGCAATGTGACGGTTATGGTTTGGCAATCAAATTATGGTTATGGTTATCTTTTTGCAATGATGGTATGGTTGTTATGGTTATGGTATGACAAGCAAGTTATGGTAATCATTATGGTATGGGAAGTGGGTTATGTTTATGGTTTTGCAATTTTCAAATCATGTTTTGATTATGGCTATAAGATCTTTATGCCGTTGTGCCTATGGTTTGGGAGTTGACGTTATGGTTATGCTTTTGAGAACTTATCATGATTAATCTTTTGATTTTGTGGTTTTGTTCTTTTTACAGTTTTGCTAATTTGTATACACTCTCTCTTTAGCATCAATTTGTAGGTGGACTGCGGTTGCTTGTGCACTCTTCCTTTGGGCAGAGAGGACTATTTTTTGTTGCTGCAATACATGCAGCATCAGTTCCCAAAACTCTCTATCCAAAAAAATTTGCAGGTTTGGTCGTCGGAATAGAATTTGTTACACGCACCAATATGGGCCTCAGAATAAGTGTCAGTATATGAAAACATTTTTGGCTTAGATAACTGCATTTATTCCGGCGCAAATAATAGCATGTATTTCGGCGCATATAACAGCGTGTATTTTGACGAGCTCTACCGGTGCATATACCAACGCTACGATACCGGTGTTTATTACGATGCTTATTCCAAGGCATTTTACTTTTTAAATAAGCTTTGTCTCGTCGGTATCTACACCAAGCTATATTTTCTAAAGAAGGCTGATCGTAGAGTCAACAATAATGGTGTAGGTGTACAATAGGAGTACATTGGTCACCCTTGAGCATAATACTCACCTAACAAGCTTGAATTATACTTATGAGGGCATGCGTCGCTATGGCACTTATGAGCCCGTCTCCAAAAAGCATAAGCCTAAGTTTCTCCCAATGAGCCTGAGGGCCCATGGCTGCCTCACTATGCTAATATGAGAAGGATGTCAAAATAAAGAGCTACTTAATGTGTTGGGGGGTCACCTATATGTATGTACCTATCATATAGGTTCAATAAAATGAAATGTTAAATTTGAAATGTTGGGGTATCATTTAAGAAGATTTAGAAAAAAAGGTTGTGTTATAATCATAAAAATTTCATAAATAAGGGATTGTTGTAATACCCCTTGAATACACGTGATATAGTAGTTTTACAGAGAGTAAAGGCCTCGAGACTTAATGGCATTTTCAAGCAGTGTAAACATTCAATTAAAAATCATAAAATAAAGTGAAAGATGTTTTAGGGATTGCAAATTATCGAAGACCTCCATGTGGAAATCAATTGAAAATATCGACTATCCTTTCGATTGGCTAGCTCATATTATATTCAAGGGGGTCACTATGTACAAATTGTGTATATCGCGTGTATTTGAGGACTATTTATTAAAATCCTTATTTTTTAATGTTTGACAAATAAAGTAGACCCTTTTCCTACTCAGTCTCTAAATTTTTTTCCCAATTCCATTTTATTGTACCCTTTTGTATGTAAAAATGTGAGAAAAAAATAAATTTAATAACCCCTTCTATTGCACTCACGTGATAGTCACATAATTATCAAGTGACCTCCCCAAGTATTTATTACAGTCATCCAATGCTTAATTACAAAAAAATTGGGATTCTACATGATAGCACCCCCTATTCCAAATGTTGTCTCCAAAATGTTTGGAATGGAGCAAATGTATGATGGTCATTGTTGGGTGAACCCTCTACAAAAAAAAAAGTATTCAACTATCATTAGGTGTAGTAAATGTGATGGAAATTTTATCTACAAGAACAATATATTCCCCATTAGAGCAATAAACGGGCAACCAAATAAAGTATTATGGACAAGAGAATTGATGATGGAAACTGCTTCTGTGGAAATGTTAAGCTCCACAAATGTTACTTTTAAGTGCTTTCACTATAGGCAAATCCCAATTCTACTTTGAGAGTGCTCTTGCACTATTTATTATCTACTTGTTGACAACAAATGGACTTGATTATTCATCCACCTATAAAGTGACAACCACCTAGTTGCCAAGGGTGTATTGAGATCATCCAATGGAAAAGAGAGCTTGTTTCCCGTGTGGTCTCCGAAGTTGCTACAATTGGCCCCAAACATTTGCAATTGAGCCTTGCAAGACAATGGTAATGAAATCAGTTGTAATTGAAAACGAAGAGAAACTAAATAGCAATGAACTTATTTCCATCTTGGAAGAGATGAGAGTATTTGATCCATATGCAAAGGTAGTCTTTCAATTGTTGTAGAGAATGAGCAATGTGTACACAATATTTTGGTGAAATCCTAACTACATTTTCATATTTAAGAACATGATGAAAGAGGCTAATGCTCCAAGGATTAAAGGTGGGATAAAATCCCAATTTCTTAAGTTGAAGAACACATGCCTCTATAGGTTTTTCTATGTCATGCTATTTCCAAGGCAGTGCACAAATCCAAAAAAATAATGTCACATGTTCAAAATGTCCCAACCATTGGTCCCGATCGAGTATTGAGTAGAATACGATACGATCGGAATGGAGACTTGCAAAGGTGGTGGTTTTTCTTTGGCCATGTCCGCAAGGTTTTGCTGGACAATAATGGTATCACATCTGTACAATTATGTGTAATTGTATTCTGCTCTTGAAATAAATCATGTTTGTCTTATTTAACCATTGATAAAATCTAAGCATATATCATCTAACATTCAAGAAATGCAAACCATTGTTATATGAGAGATGAAAGAAGAAGATATGTAAGTAGATATCATGTATTGGAAAATGATGAATGCTATGCAATTAGAAGATGGACATCGTCCATTATCTAACCACAAGCCTAGATCATGTTGCAATTAGACAACAAACATCATCCAACTAATTTTTTAGGATCCATGATCAATCAAGAAGGAGAAAATTGGAGATCAATTTGCACACTATTTAACAATGGGCCTAACAAGATAATGGAGGGTAGAGAGTGTTCTTGTTAGTTCCATTGGGAGAAAATCTTGAAAATTTTCACTAGTCAATATGTGCATAAAAAATTACACGATGAGCATAAACATCTATGTGAATTACGGAAGTGTTCTTGGAGTGAGGATAAAGCCACAATCTTGTATAGAAATATGCAAGCTTGGTGGTCCTTGGGCAAGGTAGCGGACTAAAATTTGTCACAAATGTATTATTGGCTAAGCTGATGGTGTGTGCGGTATCCTTGTTGGAAAGAACACTTTGTAGGAGTAAGTATAGAAATTTGATATTTTAAATGCACTTTAAAAGCATCATCTTCAAATATCATAAATGAGAAATTTATTGTAGGAGGTGGAGGATTAATCATTTATTCCCACAAAAAACTTGGAGGACATAAAGCACGCCAGTTGGTTGGCACATGAAGACAATAAAGATATGTTGAGATTATATGATTATGCGTGTCCGACCTATCCAATTTTTTACTTCAAAGTGTAAAGATGTTTGCTTTTGTGGAGGATAGATATCATGGGACTGGGCTATGTGTAGAAAAGTTGGCTCGTTGCGTTAAGCAAGGAAGAGCTTTCACACTAACAACAATTGCAAGAACCACATCGGGGGTACTCCTCTATATTAGAGTGACCAATTGTTAAAGATGATAATGTTACAGCATCTACAAAGCAAAAGAAAAAGGGCTTCTGTCAACCAAGAGGACGAAATTTCTTCACACCAGCTTCAGTATTTGCCATAAAATGTTCCTAGGAATCGTAGAGTTACACAAGCAATAAGTGGAATGGCCGCCCAACAATGAAAGGTATGATGAAGGACTAGTGGTAGATGAGACTAAAATAGATAAGAAAATGTGGGCAATTTTTTACATATTAAAGGGAAATAGAGTTCAATGCCAAGGGTGGTTTGGTACACGAGCCCAAAAGTGCAAAAAATTGGTTTTGCAATGGTAGTGTGGATCACAAATGGAAAATATGTAACATCATCACCCAATGTCCAGTGAGAGTACCAACCATATAGAGCATAGAGAAGGAAAAAAAATTAGTACCTAGTGAATTGATGACTTTAGAGATTATAAGATACACAATCAAGAAGAGTGCAATGGCAACAAATAGTTTCAATAGATGCTCAAATTGTGGGGCACACTGTTGTTAAGGCTAACATGCATGAAAATTTCTTGGTTGGTTCATCTAGTTCCTAGGTTCGAGGCAAAGGTGGATGAAATTCACATTGTAAATTGTCCTATTTGTATATGTGGAGACTATATAGATTGCATAGTGCTCACAAGGAAGACCATGCATGGGTTGAAAGAATATTTACTTTCTCTTCCTTTTGTACTTTGAATTGGATGTGAATCAAAGATCTACTACAAGTTTTCAACTATCATTGTACTGTGTAATTGATGATGTGAAGCACCTTATAAGTAGTGGAACCCAAGAACTGTGGTGGCAGATGGCCGAAGGTCCATAGAGGCACATTTTGGGCTATAAAAGGAGTTCTCCTCTACACACAAAGAGGTATGTGGTGGAATGTGTGAAGTGGTTGTGAAAGAGAATGACACAAAGCATTGAGAGAATCGGGCACAAGAAAAATTAAGGGTTTCTAATCCCTTTGTAATTACTTAAAGGAAAAAAGAAAAGCCACAGAGAAGATGCTTTCCCAGGGACATAGCCAACACTTGGGTGAACCACGTGTATTGTGTACGTTGATATCTCTCTCTCTCTCTCTCTCTCTCTCTCTCTCTCTCTCTCTCTCTCTCTCTCTCTCTCTCTCTCTCTCTCTAAGATTGTCTCTCTTGTGTGTGAATTTTCTCTCCATTAAGTACAACACTCTAATATCTACTTAGCCTACTCATTTATTCCTAACCATTGGTGTCTAAAGGAAATGATTCTTTGAATTGAGTGGGAGTGATGGTAGAGTAAGATAAGTTCAAGATTGAGAAGTTTAATGGCAAAAAATACCAACATTGGAAGATGTAGATCAAAGAATACCTCTATGAGAAGGATCTCTATTTGCCACTAGGCGGTCTTGCAAGGAAGCCAGAATGTCGTTGATCATAAGGTGTTGGGAACAATCCAACTATGCTTGACGTCAATGGTGACATTTAAGATTTTGGAGATGAAGACCCAAAAGGACTTAATAAAGTTGTTTGATGGCCTAACAAGAATTCATCCACATATCTCCCATAAAGCATTTTTTCAATCTAAAAATGGTAGATAGTGGTTTGATTGCTCAACACTTGAATGAATTCAACAACAACGTAAATCATCTTTGATTTGGTGAATGTCTACTTTGATGATGAGTTACGAGCTCTACTACTATCATCATCCTTGCCGAATAGTTGGGACAACCTTGTGATGGCTGTAAGAAACTCAATCTCTAGTACAAATACTCACAAGTTTGATGATATTTTGGGTATTCTTTGAATAAAGAAAATGCAAAGGAGAAGCACATGAGAATCATCAAGGGCTGCATTGTCAGTGGAAACAAGAGGAAGACTAAAAGAGAGGTTGAAGAAGCAAAGGAGTCCTAATGGCTCAAGATGGAGCAAATCACAAACAAAGTCAATTTTTGAGGGTTGGAGTTGCGGCAAGAAGGGCCACATCAAGAAGGATTGCTGATCCAAGAAAAAGAAGTCAGGTTCTCAAGACAACAAGCCAGCATCAAAGGCCAATGTGGCAAGAAAAGTAGATCAAGATGCTCTTATTATCTCATTGCACAATGTGTCCAATTCTTGGATAGTAGACTTTGGTATGGGAACTTCTTTTCATGCAACATCCTATAAGCACCAAAGATTACACCAAAGGTAATTTTGGGTATATATACTTGGAAAGATCATGAAGCTTGTGAAATTTTTGGCAAAGGCACAATTTTTGTTAAAACTAAAAATGGAAATGAGTGGAAGCCTAAAGATGTTAGGCATGTTCCCTCTCTTTGCAAAGATTAAGCAAAAACTTAATCTCTATAGGTCAATTGGATGATGAAGGCCACAATGTTCCATTTAGAAAAAATGGATGGAAGGTCTTGAAAGGATATTTGGTGGTATCAAAGGAAGAAACAAAGGTGGGTAGACTCTACTTGTGTATGATTAGCACACAATCTTCCATTTGTGCAATATCTATGAAAATTGACGGTGCAATATGACACTATCAACTTGGATACATGAGTGCCAAAGGAATGCAAATCCTTCAATAAAAAAAGCTTCTACTATGTTTGAAAAAAGTGGACTTGGAATTTTGTGAGGACTATGCTTATGGTAAATAAAAGAGGACAAAATTCCTTAAAGTAGAAAATGAAAGAAAAAGCAAAAATCTTGAATTGGTTCATTCTTATATGTATGGGGTCCTACTAGTACACAATCTCTTTGTGGATCATTATATTATGTGACATTCATCAATGATACAATTAGAAAAGCATGGTTTTATCTTATAAGAAATAAATCCGACATGTTTTCTATCATTTCGAAATTTGAAAGCCTTTGTGGAAAATGAAGTAGGTACTAAACTAAAATGCTTTAGATCTAACAATGGAGGCAAGTTTTGCAGCCAAGATTTTGACTTTTTTTTGTGCTAGCAGCAATGACATTTGAAGACACAAGGCAACCCCAAGAACAACTCAACCAAATGGAGTTTTAGAAAGCATGAACCCAACAATCATACAATGAGCACAAAGCATGAATCTATATGCAGATTTTCCACTTGAGCTTTGGTTAAAAGTAGTAAGTACATCTATGTACTTGATAAACTAATCACCCTCAACTACACTGGATGGAGGACTTCCAGAAGAGGCATGGATAGTAAAAAGGTAAACTGTGCATTTCTCAAAGTGTTTGGATCTGAGTCCTTCATACATAGATAGAAATCTAAGGTCTAAGCTAGATAGAAAGTCCAAGAAATGTTTCTTCATTGGCTATGACGAAGTGTACTTTGAGTATCACCTATGGGATTTTGAACATTGTAGAATATTTAGGAGTAGGGATGTTATTTTCAACAAACACTATGAAAACCTCCAAATGTTTACCGTGCTATTTTATCGTGTTTTGTAGAGAGAAGGTGCAAATTCAAGTAGAAAAACAAGAGAGAGAAGGGCGGTTTTTTTTGTGTTTAAAATATTACCTCGACTGTTTTCGCTATTATTACCATGTTTATTACCGCTGTTATTACCGCACATATTACCGTTGTTATATTGGACAGCCAAATTTAGCGCCTAAACTTTCAAATTCTGGCTTAACCCCCCCCCCCCCCCCCCCCCCCCCCCCCCCTCCCCTCCCCTTCAAATTTTGTTCTTTCCCTCCTCTCAATAAAAATTAAAGAATTGTATATAATTTTCAAATTTAAAAAAGAAGAGAAAGAAAAAGAGAGAGAGAGAGAGAGAGAGAGAGAGAGAGAGAGAGAGGGGGGGGGGGGGGAGAAGGAGGTGGGGGATATAAGATTACACTTGGTTACAACTAAAATAATCATTGTCAATTGATTAACATAATTGAGCATATTCTCAAATCTAAAGAGAGGAAGAGGGGGAGAGAGAGATGAATGAATTACACGATCAAAAAACTTCATAACTGCAAAATGTTTATGAATCAGCTTCCAAAATATCTCTACATGAAGCATCATCCAACTCTAATCCCATGGCTCTTAAATCAATAAAGAGAGAAATAGGACTGTCGTTTGTGGATACATTGCCTTCATCATCTTTGAGTTCGTCATCCTCCATCTCATCATCTTCATCATCATGACAATCATCCTCGCTAAGACTTGCTGCCGCCGGACTTCATTCATCAACCTCCCTCTCCTCTGTTTCCACCTCATCCAAAGTCGGAGGTGGAAGAGGGTCGAAGATAGTCTCCATTTCATTAGTGGAAAAAATGGTTCTCCCCCGAGGTGTTACAAGAATTACGAACCAAAGTTTTGGTTGGTGGATTGTTGGGATATAGATGACCTATAAAATAAAAGCTCAAAGTGAGTAACAATTGTATAACTAACGCTACAAGCAAATAATAATAAAAAAGGTACATGTCACTCACTTTCTCACAATTGCACGGTAAAACTAAATTGTCATACCTCCCTGTGTGATGCACACTAGAGTCCACCATGTTGAGGACATTCTCATGTTGTCTAGACACATTTGCAAACCACTTGCACTTGAAGATGAAGGTATGAAAGGTTCTAAAATTACCCTTTAGTATCCTTTCAATAGTTTCTCGATATCTGGCTTCATCACCATCTGTGTCAAAGTTGCCCATGATGGCACAATCCATGGTGGTTCTACGCTCGTCAATGTGGCGCGTACGAAAGTGATGACCCTTTGACCACATAGAGTTAAAGGAAAGACACTACAAAATAGAAAAATATATTAATTTATCAAATACATTTCAAGAAATAGCATTACAATATGGTTTAGGTATATGAGTACTCTACCTTTGGTACACAGCCTCGTGCATACTCCCATTCTTTGCTGGTGATGTCTTCTCTGCACGCTTTTGCCTCGATCATTCTCTCATGAATCCACTATGCAATAATGAGATCTGGGAAACATGCAAGGTATCTAGGCACTGGAGTTGACCTCCTTCCTCCATGTGCTTGTTTCCATGCTTCCCTCTGTTGCAAACGCCTTGCCTTTGCCACTGTCCACAAGTCCATCCACTTGGTCATAATCTTTGCATTGAGAATGCAAAAGTTATCGACCACCGGGGATAGATTCATATCCATGTTAAGTAGTTTCCCCTTTCCACTTGGCAAGTGTGAAGTCATCCTTGCATCTTCCTCGTCTAACCACATGCGAGGCATTGAAGTAACAACTTATGCCAAAGACTCTGATATGTAAACAAATGCCTCTTGAACAATCCACCCTTCGGCCATACATGCCTCTGGTTGAGACCATAGCCACACAAAATCTTTGAGAGTCTTTAAAAACCTCTCTAAGAAGAACAATCCACCCTTCGGCCATACATGCCTCTGGTTGAGACCATAGCCACACAAAATCTTTGAGAGTCTTTAAAAACCTCTCTAAGAAGAACATCCATCGTGCGTGCACTACTCCACATATAGCAATATCCTCCACCACGTGAACCAAGAGGTGAATTTGACTAAGAAGGACCAATCGAGGAAATGCATCTTCAATGGCACACACAATTTCTGTTTTGCAAGTGTTTGAGCAACAGGAATAACATCTATTTCAATTTCCTTTGATCTCACAAATCTGTAAGAAAACACACAAGGATACACTAAGTGCTAGTTGAAATTATTGTGTACATAAAAAAGGTGTAGTTGAGTGGAGTCTTGTGGTGTACCTTACTAGCTCTCCTAGTTTGAGAATAGCGTCCCTGACTTTCTTGTCTCGACATATACACATACTCATCGGCAGAATGAACTACAATTTAAATCAGGGAAAGGGAAAGTGAGTGATAGTCATACACACAAACTATAGATAGAATAGGGAGAATGAAGATTACCTGAAGTATCTTGTGCCAATCATGGGACTTCAACCCATACAACTGAACACTTACATCCTTCTTCGCTTTTGTGAAAGCTCCCTTTACCGACCTCATGTATCTTGCTGGTGTGCAAATAGAGGAAATTGTACCCTTTACCTTTTCTAATTCTTCTTGGCTATCATCCATGGTGATTTAGGAAGCACAATCTTTCCGTTTGGGGCATGCCATGGAGTAGCAAAGGTGGGGAGACGTTTTAAAAGCCTCAAATTCTCCCTCGCACCCAAAGTGTCCTTCTTGCCAATAATTTGGTCCCATAGTTTTGGGCTACATTCTTGAATATGTGCATGTGATCCAAGAGGTGTTTTATTTTTAAATCATTCCAATATGGAAGCTTTAAAAATATGGAATACCTTGACATACCTTTTGGTGGAGGACACGGAGCCAGATTGTTGTTGTGGTGTTCTTCCCAAATGGTTGCCCAATCTACCATCGTGAACTTTAGAGGAGTCTTCCCATTTGTTGGAGCCTTGTGTTTGTTATGCCCTTGGGGTAAGAAATGATGGTCGTTTGGATAGATTACCTTGCGCAAGGAATCGGTCTCTCCATCACCAACGATGGCCCGCAAGTAGGACATGCATTGTGCCCCGATGTGGACAACCGTGCATACATATCATATGGTTAGAGAGATGAGTGAACTAAAGTGAACTAAAGGGAGAAAGGGAAATAGGGAAAGAGGGAGAGAGGAAAGGGGTTTACCAAAAATCTCTCCAAGCCCAGGATAGTCGTGCATAGTCCACATAAGGATTCCCCTCACAATGGCCTCTCTCCCCCCCTTTGCAAGTGAGACATCGACAACAGAATGCCTCTCCATAACTCATCCAACTCCTCGATGAGGGGCTCGAGGCAAAAGTCAATATTTGACACTTTGTACTTCCCTAGAACAAGCAAGGAAAGAAGTATATTTCCCTTCTTGGTTGTCTCCTATGGTGGATTATTGTAGTTGACGATCACTACAGGCCAAGTGCTCCATACCATCACTTGCTAACCCAAGCCTCAAGTGTCAAGGCTCCAACTCAAACTCTGGCCATTGAGTTTCGATGTGCCTCCATGCAGATGAATTGACAGGGGCATGCATCATTCCATCATTTGAGCGATGGTTGGCGTACCACGTGAGTAGCTCCACGGTAGACCTGCTTTTAAACATGTGTTGGATGTGAGGAATTAATGGGAAATGTATCAATACCTTGCGAGGTAGGTGTGCCCTGCTCACTCATGTCTTGTATCTTGCCTCCTTGCACACTGGACAGGTAGTAGCATGTGCGTGCTCATTGCGGTATAGCATGCAATCTTTGACGCACGCATGGATGCGCTCATACTCCATTCCAAGTGCAGTGACATACGATCTAGCTCTTTGATGATCTTGAGGCATGTGGTGATCTTTTGGCAACATTTTGCCCATCAAACTACAACAAACATGCGTATTAGTATAATTCCTAGCAGATGGCACCATAAAGCGAGTGGAGATTATATAAAAGCCACATTCCATACTTACAGAAGTAGTGCATCGATACTTGCATTACTCCAACCAGATTTTGCTTGCAAGTTGAGGACTTCCAACGATGCTCGGAGCACCGAGTATCGTGCACCGTTATCAAGAGGTGTTCGGGCACTCGTCATCAATCTATCCTCCTGTTTGGCAGCCAGTTTAGTGCAAGACTGACAATCCTCCTCGGACACGTCACGCTCATGAACTAGCAACTCGTCACACATGTCGAACATGTGCTCATCCTATGCATCAAAGTGCAATGGAGACGCCATAGGAGCTGCCGACGTAGAGCCAACGAGAGGATCACCATACGGTGCACCCAAATTGCCCAGTCGCTCTTGCCTCTGTCGTTCAGCATTGCGCGCCAATGCACCACCACATAACACAGACAAATGGGGCACCTCCTCAAGATACGGGTGAGTCGCGCTATCATCTCTTCGAGTGCTTTTTTGAGGATGCCAAAGCACTTCATTCTCCATGATCCAAAGCAATGCGCTTCAAGCGAGGGATTTCCCTTTTGCACTTGGCGTAAGGACAAGGGAGTTTTTCCTTGAACCAACGATCGCGCTCAGGGCCTCCAGGGGGACCACGATCATCCCAGTCGATGTCTCGCACACGCAAAATGTTGTTTATTTAGTCATGTGTTCTAAAAAATAAATAATTAGAAAAGCACTTAATCCCATTAAAAAAATTACATATAGTTAAAGCAAAGGGAATAAATGACAATGAGTGCTACAAAAAAAATTTAACTAAAAGAGAACTTAAAAAATGCAATGAATAAACATTTAAAAGTACTACAAAATAAAGTATCCATAAAAAATTAAAAATCTTCATCAAAAAACTCAAAGGGCTAAAAAATGAAATAATGTATAGCTAAGGGTAGAGGGGGTGGTTTGTACCCCCCCCCCCCCCCCCCCCCCCCCCCCCCGGTGCAACCTCGGTTTCGCATATATCCATTTGAAATGACTGGCCGCGGTAATATAGGCGGTAATTGACGCGGTAATGGACGCGATAATATCCACGGTAATACTCGCGGTAATAACTGGCGCTTAAAATAGGCAAGAAGACAGAGTATGCCGTGTTTTTGTTGCATACTCTGCGTTCTTTCTCTACGCCATCGCTCCCCAAGCTTCCCCCCACCCCCCTCTCCCTTCCCTCTCTCTCCTTCTCTAAGCTTCCCAAGTTTCGTCGAAGGGGGTTTTCCGCCATCATCTTTGGAATCTCAACCTAGCCAAAGCTCAACCGTGCTACAAAGAAAGAGGTAAACAAAAAACAAAGCACATCTCCCCTCTTTTTCTTTTGTTTTCTACTACTACTACTACTACTACTACTACACACACACACACAAAAACACATAAATCCAAAAAAATAAAGAAAATAGAGAATCCATAATATACCTAGTTCATTTTTAAATGGTTTCTTTGCATGGCTTGTTTGAAATGGTTGCTTTACTAAGCTTCTTTGAGAATGGTTGCTTTGCTAGGCTTGTTTGGAAATGATTGCTTTGCTTGGATTGTTTGGGTAGAATGTTAGATAGAAATGATAGGTAGAAATAGAGAGAGAGAGAGAGGGGGGGGGGGGGGGGGAGAGAGAGAGAGAGAGAGAGAGAGAGAGAGAGAGAGAGAGATAAATGAAGAAAGAGAGAGGGAAAGAGAGAGAGAGAGAGAGAGAGAGAGAGAGAGAGAGAGATAAAGAGAGAGGCAAAGATAGATAGATAGATAGAGAGAGAGAGAGAGAGAGAGAGAGAGAGAGAGAGAAATTTAAAGAGAGGGAGATAAATGGAGAAAGATAAATAGAGAGAGAGGAGAAGGGAATTAGATAGAGAGGGAGAGAAAGAGAAAGAGAGAGAGAGATAGATAAAGAGAGTAAGAGAAAGAGAGAGAGAGAATGGGAGAAAAATAGAAATAGAGAGAGATAGGAATAGAGAGAGAGAGAGAGTTGAAAGGACGCCCTTTAAACAACGTTTCCATAAAGATTTCATTAAGTTTTCTCAAAGATTTTGCAAAGATTCCACATAAAGATGGTGATGAAGTAATGAAGATGAAGATGGATGTTGCAACATGAAGATACGAGTTCATGGACGTCATCGAACATCCCGTTATTATTATTTTGAGCCATTACGGCCACTTTTGTAATGTTTACAGGAACCTCATATTTTTAATCGGCACTTGTATTTTGGCCGCAGATGCTTGTATAATGAGTAAAGCCAACTCAGTTTCTTGTAATTAAGCTCTGTAGAAGCCAAGATACAATTCAGGTCATTTGGCCGGACATTAGGTTTGAAGGCTTGGTATATAAGCTCAAACCTAAGGCCTTCAAGAGGGAGCCCAAGGAATAGGTGATTTGGAGAAGGGTTATAAAGTGAAGTAGCCTAATAGGTTTGTGGGTAATGAGGGCTAGGTTGAGGGTCAAGAAAGCAAACAGTAAGCGCAACAAATATTTTACCATAGCATGCGATAGGAAAGATACCAAGGATGACATGCCAGACTAGGAGAGGTACACCAAACCTTGAAGGGACATTTTATATTTAGGGTTCTTGATGAAGAGAGTGCCGCTTTTGCAAGTCCATGATAGGAGAAAAGAAGTTGGTGCATTCGCAAGGCCCATCTATTAGGCTAAACAAAAACCCCCTTTCAGGATGCCGGTAGATAACTTATGTAGAGTAAAAGCAGATCATATGAAGAAGAGGTTCTAGCTTTTTAACACAACTTCTCCAATTTGTAATCGGGTATGGTAGCTTAGCAATAAATTTTGGAAGATTAAGAGTGGGTTTCAAGGCTAAATTGCAACAAGGTAGTGGTTGTGCCACAACTAGTATTTGTGGTGATTATACAAGGTAGTGTTGGACCAATAGCATGTGATGCTTGTCACAAAGTACGATGAGCAAGCTTGGGATGAAGCTTGGAAATTCTCAAGATAGGGCTTCAAGCCTATAATCTTCCAAAGCTTATATGGGGTATAAGATCATGAGGAGCCAGTTCCATTTGTGAGAAATAAAAGGCCGATCAAATTGTAAAGCATTTAGAAATGAGCAACGTATGTTGTTGGACTTGAAGTTGAGTCATATTCCCAACTGCAATTGAGGTAGTGTAAGAGTCTCCATGAAAGGTAGCTTGGGTAGTGTCTCAATGAGAGCATTGCATGTGTAGAACTTTCAAACTATGCAATCATTCAAAGGTAGGGAGACCATCCAGCCTAACAACCAACAAATATGATAGAAGATGGAAAGTCTTGAGGGCTTGAGAATAAATGGTAATGCCTACCTCACACCGAAGGGAACATGTAGAGAGGCATCAGTAGAGGTGTTGATAGAAGCCCTTGCAAAGTTTTAAGGAGGTAAGAACTAGAAAAAAATTAGAAGCAAAAAAATGTATAGCTTCTCAAAGAACCATGGTCCTTGCTATGATAGCTTCCTATGGTTTCAATGTAAGAAGGGAGTGTTTGATGATTGGAATGGTATCCTTAGGGTGAGGAAACAACGAAGGTGGCTTTTGGGTAACGTGGCTAGGGTTTATTATTCTCTCTGGGGTGAGGTAGCAACTAAAAGGGAAAATGGCTTTAGCACATGTAGAGGTTTATATTCCTGGAAAGTCTGGAATACAAAAAGGGCATGCAAGGTGAACATGTTCACAGCGATATAAAATCACCCGCTAACTGCATGATTGGTGAAGTGCAATACCTATGACCCTGGCTGCAAGCTTTGACAAAATTTTCCTGACTTAAATAAATGTGTAAGGTGAAAAAGATGGACAATGCAAGAAACAAAAAGGTTTGTGAGGGGCTACAGTGTCAGGGTCCCAATCCAATGTCAATGGCTATGTTGGGGTTTTCATATACCCTCAGAGGGCCGGGGTATATGGTGACCATAGGGAAGAACTTAAGATTACTCAAGGTATGAGTCAAAAACTGGGAGGAGTTTGAAAGAGATTTAGAAGCTACAATTTAAGTAAACCAGTTATCAATGGTGATGGTGATTGGGTGAGATCCTATGGAGAAAGGTGGTCATGTGACGATCAAGTGAGGCGAGGGATAGGGGCAAAAACAACTCAAACCGCTGGTGGTAGTTGAAAGAGGGAGAAACAATATCCAATTAGGTGAAACTAGTGCAGAGCAAGGAGGGAATTCTTGAGGCAAAAACTGGGGCCATCAGAGTGCAAAATTCGGGGTGATTTCAGAAGGGCCTGTGGATGACAAGCCAGTAGTAAACCCCAAGCGGGCTTGATGAGATTACTGCTTAAGCGGGAGAATAGGGATGTAGTAAGCTTGGAAAGGTTAAGCCTTCTTGAAAGCCTCAATAGAACGTTTTGTGAAGGTAAAAATGGGTACCAAAACTGTGGCTTCTGTCAATGCAAACTTGGGGCTGCTCACGAAAGTTAGTTTGTTGAAGGCATCCAAACAATAGCCAAGTTTGTGAAACCACTGATGAGCTTGAGTAGGGGAAGCAGAAGCCTGATTTTGACCTAGCCTGCAGATATTACCAAAGCTGAGGTAGAATATTCAAGCTTTATAATTAAAGCATGTTGTCAGACTTCCTTGGAGCGCACAAGTTAGGGAGAGGTTTGGCTTAACCAATTGACAAGTAAGGTGGCAGGTACATCAACGTAGCCACGAGGGGAGTGTTGAATGTCTAGTGGTTTCAGCGGATATTTAGGAAGGAGAAATACCTTACTTTTCTGGATAATAATGCTCTAGGAGAGCAAGGAAGTTAATATGATATGGCAGCCCAGGGGCATAAGCAGCATTCTTGTGATGAGGCCAATGTAGGTCTAGTTCTGTGCCAAAGCTTACCAATGCCGAGGTTTCTTTTGCCGTCATTGTTGTACACAAAAGGTAGCAAGGCAACCCAAGGGAGACATGGTTAGCAGAGAATCTCAGGTAGGGTATGGGAGGCAATGGTTTTAGAGTGTAGTTATGTGCAAAAGCTTACCAAGGAGTTACGCCGAGGTTTCTATTGCCGTTATAGTTGTACGCAAAAGGTAGCTAGGCAACCCAAGGACGACATGGTTAGCAGAGCATCTCAGGTAGGGTATGGCAGGCGATGGTTATAGAGTGGATGCGAATCAAAGCTATAGAGGAGTTGCACATGGTTGTGGTAGACTTTGGAGTGTGTTATTGGTGGGCGATAACGCAACAGTAGGGTAATACGATAACTGCATATGGTGTACACTCACAAGCCACAAGAAGATGGAGACACCGGTTTATGAGTAAAGGTAAACGCGTGGGGGAGAGAGAGAGAGAGAGAGAGAGAGAGAGAGAGAGAGAGAGAGAGAGAGAGAGAGAGAGAGAGAGAGAGAGAGGGGGGGGGGGGGGGGGGGGAGAGGCCGAGAGATTTCAGGTCTGTGTAATGGGGCAGGTAAAAGGAGGAGAGAGAGAGAGAGAGAGAGAGAGAGAGAGAGAGAGAGAGAGATGCCGAGAGATCTGAGGTTTATGTAATGTACAACATAGCAAATATTGCTATATTTTAGAGGGAGAAAAAAGTGTTCACCGGGCACCGTAGTCCGTGGAAGAGAGCTCACCAAGGTATGGAGGGAGGAAGGGGCAATTCACAGGACAGCGCTACGATTTTCCATGAATAGCAAGCAAAGGGAGAAGGGTGTATGATTGAAACTGCATCGTCTACTTTTCAAGGACATAGAGTTGTAAAACATAAACTCAAGATGTGCAAAAGTTTCAAAAGAACTTAAGGAAGAGTAAGTGTGGAGGAAAAATAATCTGGAAATTGGAGTAGATTGTATTGTGCTAAGTGCCAACGCGTTTCGACCATGTCAAGGTCTCATCAGAGCAAAGAAATACAATCTACATTTTGGGTCTATATAGAGATGTATTGGTGGTTTGGAGTGAAGTAGGTTAGGTAGATCTCAAACATCTATGTAAGGAGTAAAAGGTACTGAGGGTTTCTTTCAAGGGGTAGGTAGATTTTGAATATCTATGTAAGGAGGCCTGGTATTGAGTGTTGCTTTCATTGGTTAATGATGAAGAGACTTTAGAATCACCTTTCAAAATTCAATGTTTGAACATCAAAGTTTGAAAATGAGATCTTCGAGGCTAGATGTGACCTCTACCCATTTATAGTGGTCATTAAGCATGTTTCCAAACTTTTGTAAGTAGAGGAAAGGGTTAGAAAAAGAAGCTTGCAGGTGGTTATTTTTCATAGGGCTTGGAGAGGTTGGTTTGAGGTGGGGCAAAGAATGAGGACCAAGTACTAAGTCCAAATATAAGAATGGAGGGTAAAAAAGCATGTTCATTTATGCAATAGTTTGTATAAGAAGGTTAAGGTCAAAGTTTGAAAGGCTAGACCAGAGTTTAAGGAAGGTAGCTAGAGTTGGGTACATTAGGAAAAATATGAACCCTCTAGGGGCCCTTTGGGATTAAGGTTAATTAGAGGCCAGCCAATGAGAAGAGGGTGGTGGACACACTCTATGCCCTCAAAAATGTAGGGGGACAAAGTAGTCTTACACTTCTTAAATGGGCTCTTACCTAGTGAGAAGGTGGGGGGGGTAAGGGGGGGGCGGGTCGGCCATATGGAACCTCCAACTTCCCTCCTTTTTTATCCAGTTTTGAAAAAATCCCAAAAATTTTAAATTTTTCAAAATTTTCAAAACTCAAATTTCATCTTCTTAAAACCCCTCTGAAACTATTTTATGATCAAAAAAGCATTTTTTGACCTCAAAAAGTCAAAACGTGCACCCAAAAACCCTAAAATTCAAATATATAAAAAAAAACTTTTTTTGCTATCCAGAGCTCCCCAAAAGTAGTTATTACGTAAAAAGTGGTTTTCTCTCTCTAGAATCCCTTTTCCAACCCCTCCTTGGTTGCAACCAGCACACTCATCCTCTACTCCAACTCTCTCTCTCTCTCTCTCTCTCTCTCTCTCTCTCTCTCTCTCTCTCTCTACACCATCTCCATTGTTGCAGCAAGGAAGCTCCTCTCTCCTCCCCTACCACCTTCCATTGCCACACCAAGCAAAGGTTATCCACCTTCTCCTCCCATTGCCACACCAAGCAAGGGTTATCCACCTTCCCCTCCCATTGCCACAAGGGTTATCCACCTTCTCATATCACTTTATCCTCTATACATTGTAGGAACAAGCAAGGTCCTTCTCCTCCTCCTAGTTTTCTTTGCTCAACCATGGCCAACTCTACTTCGCAAAGGCGGCCAAAGGATGAGGTCACAGCACTTGCATGCCACAACACTAGAGGTGTAGATGATGAGTGGGTGCCACAAGAGTTCACCAAAGGTGCTTGGGTATAGATGCAACCATCTACTATTGGCCCTCATCGTGTGCGGAATCGTGCAAACTTGGATCTTCATTGGAAAGCAAAGCTCCTTGGCTTCAAGAACCGCAAAGACAAGGGGACCGTAGCCATTGTGCAACATTTTTTCTCAATGTCAACCATGCATTTTCAACAACCACCTCGATTTCCAACACATTGTAAGTACATGTTTTGAGAATACAAAGCTAGGTGTGAAATTACAGTGTAATGTTATTATGGATTCATACTTAAGATTTGTCATGCATTTATAGTCATATTTCCATCCACGTTGGTGGAGGAGAAGCCACTACATAGTCTCTCCGACACATTCAATGCTATACATGCGGATATTGGAGCAATAATGTTCTCACATCTTTGCCCAACCAAACTGGTTCAAAGAAGGATTTTCTTCTATTCTCACTCCTATATTGTCCCTACTTCTACACAAGCGTTTGGAACGCTTAAACCCATCAAAGTAACTTCCTTATTAAGTATGGAGTGGGCGGTGCCAGATTTGTGGTCGGTAGCATCTTTCAAGCAAAAGATGATAATGGATGTCCAAAACTCTTAGAAATACTCTAAAGCTTCTAGATCTGTGGGCTTGAGTTTGTTAGGAAATAAGAATTAGCTAAATAGACAATTGAGTAGATTACTTAATGGAGAGAGACAGATTTATATACACGAGATTATAGAGTAGAGAGAGAGAGAGAGAGTACACACGATATACGTGGTTCACCCAATGTGGGCTACGTCCACGGGAAAGCAGCCACTCAATGGCTTTAGTACTTCAAAACAAGAAGTAGTTTACAAAGGGATTATACCCTTAATGGAGCTCCCGCCTTGCTTCACTCTCACCACCTCACACTCACCTTGTTGCATCAACTTCACACTATGAAATGTGTGTAGAAATGGCCTCCTTTTATAGGCCAAAAGGGCTGCCCTCTCTTATGAGAGACAGCCATGTGTAGCCGCCGCCCTTGTGCGAATAAGTCCAAATCGGACCCTCCAATCCGCCCATGTGTGGCCGTCCTTGAGAAGACAAGTCCGCTTTTGAATTTGGCCACCGGCCATTGAATTCGGCCACCGGTCACCGGTCATTGACTTCCGACCACCAGCCACCGGCCATTGACTTCCGACCACCGGTCATCGGCCATTCACTACCGGCCACCGGCCAACCGACCGGTTGTTTTCCGACCACTTTCCGGCCGCCGGCGGGCCATAATATTCCGGCGAAAAAAAGAGGCCCCCGAGGCCTTTAAAGTTGCCCCTGATTCTTGTCCGTGAAAATTTTGGTTTCCGGTGAGTGATTTTCCTTCACGCACGATGGCTTCTCCTCATAATGGGGGCCTTACAAATGTGCGCTTTTACCACAGAAAATTACAAGGGTAAATCAGGCTCCATACTTAACAATCTCCCACTTGGAGACTGATCTCCAAACCAAACCTGTGACTGCTTTCCATTCTGGCTTCTTATCCTTGAATGCCGATTGAAGATGAGCAAAAGCTTAACTTCTCCTTGTTGACCACCTTTGTAAACATGTCTGCAGGATTTTCACTTGTATGCACCTTTCCTAGCTTTAGTTGTCCCTCTTCCAAAAGAGTGCGTATGAAGTGATATCTCACCTCAATGTGATTTGTCCTTGAATGAAAGGCTGAGTTCTTCGCAAGATGGATAGCGCTTTGGCTATCACTATACAAGACACAATTGTCTTGTTTGAATCCAAGCTCTTCTAAGAATCTGTGAAGCCACAGAATTTCTTTGCTTGCCTCCGTCATTGCTATATACTCTGCTTCCGTGGTAGAAAGTGAAACCACTCTCTACAGCTTTGAAGCCCAGCTTACTACTGTGCCTCCAACCGTGAACGCATAGCCAGTAGTGCTCCTTCGAGTATCTTTGTCACCTGCCATATCTGCATCAGCATATCCTTCTAGAAAAATATCAGTTCCTCCAAAATACAAAGCATTTGTTGTTGTCCCTTTTGGATACCTAAGTATCCACTTCACAGCTTGCCAATGCTCTTTACATGGGTTGTCCATGAACCTACTCACAACTCCCACTGCATGTGCAATGTCTGTCCTTGTCCAGACCATAGCATACATTAGAGAACCTACCGCTGCAGCATATGGAACTTTAGACATATAGGCTATCTCCTCTTGTGTCTTTGGACACATATCCTTCGTTAGTTTAAAATGACCAGCCAAAGGTGTAGAAACTGGTTTTGCATTTTGCATTGCAAACCTTTCTAGTACCTTCTTGATGTAATCTTCTTGAGATAGCTTTATTGTCTTCTTCGTCCTGTCCCTTGATATTTTCATACCAAGTATCCTCTTTGCAGCACCTAAATCTTTCATTGAAAAAGATTTGGACAGCTCCTCTTTTAGGTCTTTGATGTCCTCTTTTAGGTCTTTGATGTCCTGCATGTTAGCACTTGCAATCAACATGTCATCAACATACAACATTAGGATGATGAATTTCCATTCTCCCAAATTCTCCGCGTAGACGTAGTGATCCGAGTTGCATCTTGTGAATCCGTGATCCAACATCCATCGATCAAACTTCAAGTACCATTGTCTTGATGCTTGCTTTAAACCATACAAGCTCTTCTTTAATCTGCAAACCATTTTCTCCTTACCTTTTACTTCATACCCCTTTGGTTGAAGCATGTAGATTTCCTCCTCTAAGTCACCGTGAGGGAATGCCGTATTTACATCCATTTGCTCGAGATTTAGATCATGAGCAGCCACAAGGCTTAAGACAAGCCTAATTCAGTTCATTTTTACAACAGGAGAAAATATTTCATTGAAGTCAATACCTTTCTTTTGAGAAAAACCTTTTACCACAAGCTTAGACTTGTACCTTTTCTTCCCACCTTCTTCTTCCTTTAGCTTGTACACCCATTTGTTTTGAAGTGCCCGCTTACCTTTAGGCAACTCAACCAACTCCCATGTTTGGTTGCGATGTAGTGAGTCCATCTCCACTTGCATGCTCTTCGTCTGTTCTTCTTTGGATTCATGTTGCATAGCTTCTTCATATGATTCCGGCTCTCCAGAATCTGAGATCAAGAGATGGTTGAAGGAAGGAACAAACCTTTCTGGAGGTCTACTTGCTCTTGTAGATGTTCGGGGAATAGGTTGAGGCTCCTCATTTGGTTGACGTTGTTGCACATTGTCACCGTTTGCAGTCCTTGAGTCTTCACCGTCCTCAAGCTCCATGTACTCATCACCTGTTTCTTTTGTTTGTTTTCTTTCCAAGTAATCTTTGTACATATTTTGTTCGTTAAAAATTACATCCCTACTCCTTAAGATTTTACCATCTTCAGGATTCCATAGGCGATACCCAAAGTCTCCTTCTCCATAGCCAATGAAGAAACACTTTTTGGACTTTGCATCTAACTTTGATCTTAGGCTTCTATCTATGTGCATGAAAGCCTCACACCCAAACACTTTGAGAAATGCATAATTCACCAGTTTACCTGTCCATGCCTCTTCTGGAACTCCCCCATCCAATGTCGTTGAGGGTGACCGATTGATTAAGTACACAGACGTACTTACAGCTTCCGCCCAAAGCTCAAGCGGTAGGCCTGCATGTAGCCGCATGCTTCGTGCTCGTTCCATGATTGTCCTGTTCATCCTTTCCGAAATCCCATTTTGTTGAGGTGTCCTTGGGGTTGTCCTTTGCCTCCAAATGCCATTGCTAGCACAAAAGCTTTCAAAAGCTTGGCTGCAATATTCGCCTCCATTTTTGGATCTGAGGCATTTAACCTTGGTACCTGTTTCATTCTCCACGAAGGCTTTCCACCTTTGAAATATGGAAAATACATCGGATTTATTCTTCATGACATAAACCCATGTTTTTCTAGTCGCATCGTCTATGAATGTTACATAGTACAATAAGCCACCAAGTGATGGTGTACTTGCAGGACCCCAAACATCAGAATGAACCAACTCAAGTTTTTTATTTTTTCTTTCATTTCCTGATTTTTGAAATTTTACCCTCTTTTGTTTACCATAAACACAATCTTCACAGAACTCTAAGTCCACTTCTTTCAAACCTGGTAGAAGCTTCTTTTTTTGAAGGATTTGCATTCCTTTGGCACTCATATGCCCAAGTCGGTAGTGCCACACCGCACTGTCAACTTCT
The DNA here is from genome assembly GCF_014529385.1 of Adiantum capillus-veneris. Taxonomy (NCBI): domain Eukaryota; kingdom Viridiplantae; phylum Streptophyta; class Polypodiopsida; order Polypodiales; family Pteridaceae; genus Adiantum; species Adiantum capillus-veneris. The sequence goes on from NC_140954.1 coordinate 3,229,316, forward strand.
GTAGTTGCTGCACAAGCTGAAGGTTGCGTGCTAACAGTACACAAGTAAAGTGTACCGACTTTTTCACCCTTGGCAACCACCAAAGATCCCTTTGAGATCTTCCACCGTTTGTTTCCGAATGCAATGTTGTGACCTTCATCGTCCAATTGTCCTGTAGAGATCAAATTTTTGCGAAGAGAAGGAACATGCCTAACATCTTTAAGCTTCCATTCATTTCCGTTAGCAGTTTTGACAGAAACTGTACCTTTGCCGATAATCTCACAAGCTTCATCATCTCCCAAGTATACATACCCAAAATTACCTTTGGTGTAGTCTTGGAAATGTTTCTTGTGTGGTGTCACATGGAATGAAGCCCCGGAATCTACTATCCAGGAATTAGACACGTTGTCTAATGAGAGAATTAGAGCATCTTGCTCTACTTTAACTGCCACATTGGCCTCCGATGTTGGCTTGTTGTCTTGAGACTCTGTCTCCTTCTTCTTCTTGGACCAGCAATCCTTCTTGACGTGGCCCTTCTTGCCGCAGTTCCAACATTCAAGAACTGACTTTGTGCGTGACTTGCTCCGCCTTGAGCGATCACGACCCTTTTGGTTTTTGAACCTCTCCTTAAGCCTTCCTCTTGTTTCCACTGATAGTGCAGTACTTGATGATTCTCCTGTGCTTCTCCTTCGCATTTCCTCGCTTAGGAGAACACCCACAACATCATCAAACTTAAGAGTATTTGTGCCACAGATAGAATTACTTACAGCAATCACAAGGCTGTCCCAACTATCCGGTAGAGATGATAGTATAAGGAGAGCTCGCACTTCGTCATCGAAATTGATTTTCACTGATCGAAGTTGACTTATGTTTGTGTTAAAGTCATTTAGGTGTTCTGCAAATGAACCATTCTCTGCCATCTTTAGATTGAACAAGCGCTTCATAAGAAATACCTTACTGGATGCCGATGGTTTCTCGTAGAAGTCATCAAGTGACTTCATCAAGTCCTCCGTGGTCTTCATCTCCGAAACATTGAAGGCCATCGTTGACGCCAAGCTTAACCGGATTGTTCCCAGTGCCTTTCGATCAAGGACAATCCATGCTTCATCTGCCATTGTTGCGGGCTTCTTCGCAAGACCGCCTAGTGGCAAATAGAGGTCCTTCTGGTAGAGATAGTCTATTTGCATCTTCCAATGTTGGTAGTTTTTACCGTTGAACTTCTCAATCTTGAGCTTCCCTTCCTCCGTCATAACTCCCACTCAATTCAAGGAATCCTTTCCTTGAGATAATTTAGCTACGAGCAAACCTTGCTCTGATACCAGTTGTTAGGAAATAAGACGTAGCTAAATAGATAATTGAGTAGATTACTTAATGGAGAGAGACATATTTATATACACGAGATTATAGAGTGTAGAGAGAGAGAGAGAGAGAGAGAGTACACAGGATATACGTGGTTCACCCAATGTGGGCTACGTCCACGGGAAAGCAGCCACTCAATGGCTTTAGTACTTCAAAACAAGAAGTAGTTTACAAAGGGATTATACCCTTAATGGAGCTCCCGCCTTGCTTCACTCTCACCACCTCACACTCACCTTGTTGCATCAACTTCACACTATGAAATGGTATAATCCCTTTGTAAACAAGAAGTAGTTTACAAAGGGATTATACCCTTAATGGAGCTCCCGCCTTGCTTCACTCTCACCACCTCACACTCACCTTGTTGCATCAACTTCACACTATGAAATGTGTGTAGAAATAGCCTCCTTTTATAGGCCAAAAGGGCTGCCCTCTCTTATGAGAGACAGCCATGTGTAGCCGCCCTTGTGCGAATAAGTCTAAATCGGACCCTCCAATCCGCCCATGTGTGGCCGCCCTTGAGAAGACAAGTCCGCTTTTGAATTCGGCCACCGGCCATTGACTTCCGACTACCGGCCACCGGCCAACCGACCGGTTGTTTTCCGACCACTTTCCGGCCGCTGTCCGGCCATAATATTTCGGCAAAAAAAAAGTCTCGGGGACCTCCACCCCCGAGGCCTTTAAAGTTGCCCCTGATTGTTGTCCGTGAAAATTTTGGTTTCCGGTGAGTGATTTTCCTTCACGCACGATGGCTTCTCCTCATAATGGGGGCCTTACAAATGTGCGCTTTTACCACAGAAAATTACAAGGGTAAATCAGGCTCCATACTTAACAGAGTTGGTGTTTGCCTATTCATTGTTTTGTGCACATTTTTAAAAATTTTGGATTTGTGGAGACTACCACAATGCTTGTATGTAAAGATGCGCATTACGAGGAATTAGGAAGGCTTTTAGAAGAGGACTGGGGTTTTGTGGAGGGCATGCACAACGGGGACCGGTACCGTTGTAAGGTTGGAGCTTCAGGTATTGGAATACGCTATTTAAAATCCCGCACCTCTTTGTACATACGATTTCACTATGATCATTGGATGTGCAAGCTTGGAGTGTGGACTCCCTTACAGAGTGTAGACGGCGCTATTGCAAGCTTTGACATTGCAGTGAAGATGTCCCAATGATGCTTTGGAGGCAGTCCAAGTGAACAAGCATTGGACTCTCAGTAATGTTCGAGAACATTTGGTTATTATGGGTTTTGAGGCCCTTCAACAAGCACAATTCGTTTACAAGGTCACAAGGTGAGAATCCTTCCACCACATTTTCAATACATCATGGTTTGTCGATCATTGGATGCTTATTGTAATGAATGTCCGCGGATTGGGAAGAGAATGGAAGATAAATTGAAGGTCGAGGAGGACTGAGGGGATGGATGGAACTATGCTATCGATCTTATAACTTTGTAACTCTTGCAATTTTCAAACTGATCCCTACTGTAATCAACATGATTTGCTTCGGCAAATCATGCCTTTGAATATAATTTTTTGCATTGGGATGAGAAATCATTTTTTGGTGAAAGTGCCTTTTTTTTAATGTCTTAAAAAAAGGGTCCATTATAAAAGGGGGGCCACCTAACTCATTCACTATTTTCACTTTTGCAACTCTTGAGCTCCTCCACTCTCTATCTACACCCCAGGCTAGACATGGATGCTTCCACAGCCTCTGCATCTGCAGCCACATCCACCCCTTTATCACGCTTCATCCTCTTCCTCGAGGACACCAAATACAAAGGGAAGTTGGACCTCCACACGTTTTTTACTCGTCTCCCTGACCTTGATGCCACAATTGCCCTTCACATGGATGCATTTGCCGAGATTTTTGCGTTCATGGAGGAGCACATCATAAAATATTATGTATCTATCCCCCCACATGTAGGGATATGGGTGCCTTGCAATCTTTTGCGTTATATACACAAAGGTGATCGCCCATTCTCCAAGCGGTTGCAACGATTCCAAGAAATTGCAACCGATGCAGGCCATTACTTGGACGAGCAAGCCCCAGGGGTGTCAGCGCTCAAGAAGTGCAAGTTGGGGGTGGAGTACCTTTCTCGGATCGCAACATTTATCTTCTTGGTGAGCGAGGAACCTGATTTGGAGGAGCTTTGCTTACCACACCTTCAGGTTGGGTCCTTTATCAAGGACACCAAGGAGCAGCAGATTATCCCCATGAACCCTGCAGCAGCGGAAGGAAAGGCACACCGGCTCGAGTACCCTAGGGGTCTTGAGGAAGTGTTTGAGAAATCCATAGTTTCGGCTGGCCCTAGTGACACTCCAGTGCCACTACCACTGATGGATGTGGCTATCCCAAAGGTAGAAATCAGCCGCTTCTCCTCAATGTTAGTGGATGGGGAGGAGTATGTGTTCCTACATGATTTGGAGAAAGCATTTGGCCTGCGCATGGATGAATGCTTGAGCGTGCTATGCAACAGCACCAAATGTCCCTTAGACAATACGCCAGATGCCCTAGAAAGCAAGCTCTTGCCAGATGGGGACTCTGTTGCTGACACTATTGCAATTGTATGTGCGGAGGTCCTGGCAGCAGAGCAGTTGCACGTGGCTGATGAAGAACTCCAAGCCACGCAAGCCGAGGTTGAGGCTGCTAGGATGCCTATGCCATTATGCAACCTCCCATCTGATGATCCAAAGGTCGTATCTGTGGTGCATGGGAGCATTGACTTGGATGCAAAGGGCAACAAGGACGAGGACGACAAGGAGCAGGAGGTAAACTGTATCCTAAATTTCATGTTACTATTTTATCCTTCATTGTCTTTTTTCTCAACCTTCATCGGTTTATGACAGGATGTCGTGGAGGTTGATGATTTTTCTGCAAGGACGGGTAGCAAGCGGACGGGCTTTGGACCTCAAGCTTCCCTTGCGCATTACCTAGGACAACTCCCCCCTGGCGATGTGGCCATTATCCATAATGAATTTACTCCCCAAGCCCATTTTATGACTTGGTCGTTAAAAGCTTTGAGCAAGTTTTTGTGTTTGAGCACCATTTCTCAAACTGCGCATCAAGTGTTCCTAGTGCGTAGATCCCTTGTATGCACATCGTTTGGTACTGGCTTTCGTGGTAAAGTGCTTGCCCAGATAGGGATACATGCTTTCATTGGCTCAACTGACCCAAAGGCCATAGTGCAGTCCCTCTTGACTGGGGAGTTGCCTTACGCGCAAAATAGGCGCCAGGAAATGGTCAAAAAAATTATGAACTCCTCAGATACATGATGTAAAATCACCGTTTTGGAAGTAATAAAAAATATTTGAAATTGTCTCTCTATCTTGCAAATTCTTTTGAATGTGATTTGTCTATCTTGAAAATTGTTTCAATTGGTGATATGAAATTTTTTTTTATTAGTGACTTTGTAATTTCAAGTTCTGTATGTAATTTCAGTCAATTTTAGTAAATTTAGGTATTTTATGTTCCCTAGGGGGTAGATAAGCCTACCAAGGGCCAAAAAAAGCCTGGCCACAAGGGCGCGCAAATGGCCCATCCATCAGTTTTGGATGGGCCATTTGCGCGCCCTTGTGGCCAGGCTTTATTTTGCCCCCGGTAGGCTTATCTACCCCCTAAGATACTTACAAAGCACAAATTTATTGAAATGAATTGGTTTTGCATCATTAATTTAGATGCACCCTTTCTATGGAAATTCCAACATATGTTCACACTCAAGGACACTAGAAAAGGTGAAATCAATTATGAAATGAAGTTTCCAGCACACTATCACCTACTTTAGCTCTACCTAGTACACCCCTGCACCAAAAAGTCCAATTACATTGGACATTTGAAATCTCCAAATTAATGTTGCATAGACACTTGGTTTCACAATATGTTATTTTTTTTAATATCCTATAGGGAATTCAAAGCTTGAAATGGCCAAAAAAGGGTGTCCACAAGGATCCATGTAAAATAATGTTGCAAAACCAATAGGTTTTACTAAATTTGTGCTTTTTAAGTACCCTTGGGGGTAGATAATCCTACAAGGGGCAAAAAAAAGCCTGGCCACATGGGCGCGCAAATGGCCCATCCATCAGTTTTGGATGGGCCATTTGCGCGCCCATGTGGCCAGGCTTTTTTTTGCCCCTTATAGGCTTATCTACCCCCAAGGGTACTTAAAAAGCACAAATTTACTGAAATTGACTGAAATTACATACAGAACTTGAAATTACAAAGTCATTTCATTACAAAGATAATAGACACAGTAGACACAACTGTTGAGCATATTGTCATTGCAAAGTCAAATCATTACAAAGATAAGGGTGTGCAATACAAAAAGAGGGGTAACTTCGGCTAATGCTCGAAGTCTCGTCGCGATCGACATGCAAGCTGCATATCTTTTGGTTGTATTGTCACTCTCTTTGCATGTATGGCGGATAGGTTGGTATCTTCCAACACCGAAATGATGTGGGCCTCTGCAGCTTCTTGAATAGCCTCTAGCGCTACTGCTTGCATTCTATACTGATTTCCATAGCTTTGAAGCACCTCCTTCACAGTGCGAGCAAAGGGGGCGCGTCGAATCAAAAGCTCCGTCGTCTTCTGGTAGTGGCGGATTTCTGCAAATACCCTTGCTATTTTCCGGCGTCGCTGCGGTTGTCTTGGGGACACTTGCACATTTGCTGGCGGGCGGCATTTAGGCTTCTTGAAAAACTTAGACTTGCGTCTGTTTACATGCTTAGGGGCTGGTTCTACAGCCTCTTCTAATTATTCCTCTTCCCTTGGCTGCCGATCTTGTCATGTGGGGAGAGCTCCCTGGCCTCCAGGCAATGTCTTCCCCACAACGGCCACCCGGTGTGTGCGCGGTATTTTTTCTCGTAGCCATGGTGGCTCACTCTCTGATTCAGTGTCTGTATGGACCACCCGAGTCCTGGATGGTCCTGCTTGTGATTGGTGACGCGACAGCTGCTCCCTATCGGACTCTGTTGTTTGCTGGCCCTCTTCTTCTCTCCAACGCTGGGCACGTTGCTTCATTCTCCTTCTAGGTGTTATATCTTGAGGAGGTGGAGATTCAACAGTCCTCGATGACTCTCGTGCCCTACCACCATGCCCACTACCAGATGAGTTCCTGGAACGGCCAGGCGTTCGTGGCCGTTTTCTTGTGCCTTTAAGCCATGACGGCTTCTCACATCCTTGGAGGGTGTTTTTGTTGGCAGGCGGATGCTCTTTCGCGGTTTGTTTGGTGCGTGCCATTTCGTTGGTAAGAGCTCACTTGTTCTTAAGAAATGAGTGGTTTATGAGAGCATGCAATATTTATAAAGGCCCATTTAAAAAGGGCCCTGTTCACACTAATTTTTTTAAAAAAGTATTATTTTTTAAATAAACATGTCGCTAAGAGTTGGACCATGTGTTCACGTTTAGTGACTCGCGCAGTATCCACTTTGATCCTTGTCGCACTCTGCATCGCCGCCATGCAGCATGCTTGGTGGGACCTTGCGACATTTGCCACTTGTTGATATGCTCTTAACGACTCCATTTCCGCACTTCGATAGCAATCTTGGATTGTCGCGCACGCTCCATTGTGAGCTTACGAGCAAATGTTGTGCAAAGAAAGCAATTGAACATCTCCTCCAAATAATTGGATTGCACCATTCCGCCACCATGTCAAGTATTTTTGAAGTACACTCCCCTTGCTCGATAATGGGACTTCTCCATGCCTTGAGTGCTAAAAATTTCAAGCGATCCATACTTGTGCATAAAAAATGCACCATGCGCAAACAAGATATGTTATTCACATGAGTAAACGATCCACATTATTAAATAAAAACAATCCCTTGTAATGAATACACCATGTAATGTGTGATGTTATTTTCACCCCAAGAAAGGGTGAAGACCTTAGTAAAATCCGCCAAGGCTTCTTGAAATGATTGGCGTTGTTCTTCTGTTGTGCTGTTAAGGCCCATAAGCTTGACCATTTTATCAAAATGTGCCCAAACTTGCTTACGCTTGTTTGCAAGCTTGCCATTTGAATCATTGTCGGTAGTAGCTTTGCATAACTCCTTCCAAAGCTCCCAAAGGTTACCTACCTGCTGGTTAGAGCTGTTTTGAGCATCATATCGACTTGGCTTTCCTTGGGAAACTTTCTTCAAAAAGTGTCTAGCTTTTTGTCCACTCATTGACACTTGTTGAGCAATTTCATGGGCCTCCCCTGTGTTCTTTGCAGCAACGATAGACACATTTCCACCGTGACAGCCAAATGGAATTCAAGGGTACCTCCACTCTTTTGATCACTTCTTGGGACTTTTCCAACAGTTTCATTGTGAAAGCATAGTCAATGTGGAGCTTCAATAGCCTATCAAAAATGCGCATGAATGCGTGTAATGTACAAAAATGTACATTCGATAGAGGAAATCGAAAGATTGGATTCCAAGCGTGGTCCTTTTGATCACGGTCTGGGGCATTGAGCATGGGACATCTCATAATAGATGCTTCCCATTCTCTACCTTCATCTTCGATATCACGACAATCTAACCCTTGTTCTCCATGCCCTTGCCATGGAAGCATGGAACCGGCCTTTGCAATGCTCTTATGTGATTTTTTTCCATTAGGTTTGTACCCTCGAGTGCAAAATGGACAAGGCATGAGAGAAGAAGCCCCTTGTTTACAGCCAAGCAAACACTTTATGGTCTTCAAATCCCCACCTAAGTGCCACTCCACATCATAACTACCAAAACCCTCAATCTCCAACTTCTGACCTGCAATTTGGGAGTGTATTACTTCTGTGATCCATGGAGTTCTCTCAAAAATCCATGAAAGTACTCCATTGGTCTCTTTGGGCACCTCAATAGCACCCAACCACCAAGTGTCTTTCTCTGATTGTACGCTAAAAGATGGGGTGGGAGATGGCTTGACTGAATCCCTTCACTTGGTTTGCAGAAGGGCCTCGTTCGTTAGAGTGACACTTAGCCTCTCTAACCTTCGGCCTTTCACTATTTGGAACTCATCGAGTTTTAGCACAAAAGCGACTGTTGTGCCAAGCACTACAAAATAAATAGTTTTAAGACCTTAAACTTCAGAGTCTATGATAATAATAATACCAAAGAAAAAAGTAAAGTGTGTCACCTTCTTCAGGTAACTCGTAAAATCTAAGCATGGCTTCTTGAAGCCTTCTAAGATCCACGAAAATATTGTTCCACATTGTGTAAGGAAAGCCCTTCTCTGAAGGTCTTATGGATTGTTTCTTACCTTTTCCCCTTGTCTTTGTTGCGCACGAATCATAAAGGGAAGTTGGCATTGTGTCCTCAATGTGTAGGTATGGTTCAATGCGGGAGAACACATCTTCATTTGTGGCCTTCTTTGCGAGCTTGACCTTGTGAGGAACAGGAAATAGGTTTTCCACAATGCCATGTTCTTTGAGGGCATCCTTTAGGAGTTGGAAAATAGCCTGATAGGCTTTGGTGCTGATTCCAGCCTCATCACAAGCTTGTTGAACGTCATCATCACTAAGCACATTTCTTAATTTACGCATAAGGTCCTTGGTGACTGCATCCTTAATGTGCTTACCTCCAGGTGATTGTAAGATAGAAATCACGTCCTGGGTATTGAGACAACTAGTGAGAAGGTTGACTCGATCATCTTGGCTTGTTCCACCGCATCCCTCCTGGATGAAGTTTCTAGCAACAAATAAACATAAATGTTAGAAAATAGTGTGAAGTAAGAATGCATCATGCAAGTAAAGACCAAATCACCTTGTGGCTATAACTCGTCGTTAGCGTGCTCCTCCCGAATGTGCAAGAGTTACAATGGATGAATATGTGCATTTGCGTTCCCTTGCACCAAGGGAACGCAATGGATGAATACGTGCATTTGCATTCCCTATCAATGGATGAATACGTGTGTTTGCGTTCCCTTGCACCAAGGGGTGTTTCTTTCAAGTATGTGATGTTGTTAGTAAGCTTCTGGATGTGGGACTCCTTTTCTTGCATTTGTTGTTCAAGAGTTTTAACTACCCTCTCCGAAGAGGCAACACTCTCTTGTAATGTCGTCGTCTTGAGGTGAAGAGCTTGACATTCGTGCATCCACATATGCAAAGAAGAACCTGGACCCATACACAATCGCTTGCAATAGCCTAACAAACGTGCTTTTCCCCTCCCAAGAAATTGAAGAAATGTGGAAAGGCTATTAAATGGTGGATGGAAGCGGCTTATAGGATCCTAAGGGTACAAATGGCCATCCACCCAAATGTCAACATTGGCCTCACAAGCGGTGCGACGTTCCTGTGATGACCTTTGATCACCTTCACTAGTGGTCTTCGGTGCAAATGCCGTGGGTAAGCGAATATGTATGTTTTTGGTGTGCGGAGTACGTGGTGGTGGAAGCAAACCATTTGTGATGTTCGTGAGCACCATGGAAGCTGTTGTGTGAGGAAGCAAATGATGAGAAGATAGAGGGGGAATGGTAGAGAGGTTAAGGAAGATGGGAGGAGAGAAGGAGGGAGGGGGGGGAGGTAGAGATTGGGGAGGAGGAGGAAGGTAGGGGCAGGGACGGAGAGGAGAGGGGGAGAGAGAGAGGAGGGAGGAGGGAGGAGGAGGAGAGAACAAAATGTTTATTACTTTTTGGGGGAAAAGAGTTCTGAAAAAATAGACTTTCTAAGCTTGTGGGTTAAAAAATGGATCAAAAAATGATTTTTGGATATGTCTATATGTTGGGAGGGTGTTTTAAGTAAAAAAAAACAAGTAAAAATGAATTTTTTTTTAAAAAAAAGTCAATTTTTGTCTCTTTGTGACCCACGTTTTTGCTGATGTGGACACACCCTTATGCTTCCTTCACTTTAAAAAAAGCTAGAGAGAGAAAGTAACCCTTTAGGTCCACATACTACATTTGTCTTTAAAAAAGGCTAGAAAAGCCTACTCAAAACTACCTTCTTCAATGCCCTTGCCCCCTAAACCCCACACAACATTAGCCTTAATTCCTAAAAATTAGGATTCCTTACAAGGCCCATGCAAGGTTCATATTTCTCCTAATGAATACTTGAGCAAGGATAAAGAGCCTGTCAAAGGAATTTAGGTATTTACAACTTGATTTTCAAAAGGTATGGTTTGGAGATTAAACGAAGGCAAAGAGACATCAGTAAGAAAAGGTGTGAGGATTCACAACTAATGCTTTATGATGATGTGTTTTGATGTACATCCCATCCTATCCAAGATCTTAGGCCATTAAGGGAGACAAAGGAAAGTGGAGAGGTGGCCGCCGAGGAGCAGAGGGGGTGGGGGCAACAATAGTGGTAAGGGCTCGGGGAAGCATAAAGGTCTTTTGGCAAGGCTCCATGCAAAACAAGCTATTGCATCAAGTCTATACAAGGAGTTTCATAATGAGAAGATTAGAAGTAGTAAAGGCTATTAAGCAAGCTAAAGAATTAGACCATTTTTTAGGTGACGAGTTAAAGTAGCTACACTAGAAAGCATTGATTGGGTGTCTCCTTTGGAGGGTGTGTTTTATGGTTTGTTCAAGTGCTTTCATAGTTTCTTGTACTCCAACTTCAATCTTCGAGCTATGGCCACGAAAGAAAAAGGGACATGAGTGTAACTGTTGTTGTAACGGGTTCTTCAAGAGGAAGCCGAAGGAATAGGTGATTTGGAGAAGGGTTATGAAGTGAAGTAGCCTAATAGGTTTGTGGGTGATGAGGACTAGGTTGAGGGCCAAGAATGCAAACAGTAAGGGCAACAAATATTTTACCATAGCATGCGATAGGAAAAGGGACATGAGTGTAACTGTTGTTGTAACGGGTTCTTCAAGAGTAAGCTTAAGGAATAGGTGATTTGGAGAAGGGTTATAAAGTGAAGTAGCCTGATAGGTTTGTGGGTGATGAGGGCTAGGTTGAGGGCCAAGAAAGCAAACAGTAAGGGCAACAAATATTTTACCATAGCATGCAATAGGAAAAGGGACATGAGTGTAACTGTTGTTGTAACGGGTTCTTCAAGAGGGAGCCCAAGGAATAGGTGATTTGGAGAAGGGTTATAAAGTGAAGTAGCCTAATAGGTTTGTGGGTGATGAGGGCTAGGTTGAGGGCCAAGAAATCAAACAGTAAGGGAAACAAATATTTTACCATAGCATGCGATAGGAAAGATACCAAAGATGACATGCCAGACTAGGACAAGTACACCAAACCTTGAAGGGACATTTTATATTTAGGGTTCTTGATGAAGAGGGTACCGCTTTTGCAAGTCTGTGATAAAAGAAAAGAAGTTGGTGCATTCGCAAGGCCCATCTATTAGGCTAAACAAAAAACCCCTTTCAGGATGCCGGTAGATAACTTATGTAGAGTAAAAGCAGATCATATGAAGAAGAGGGTCTAGCTTTTTAACACAACTTCTCCAATTTGTAATCAAGTATGGTAGCTTAGCAATAAATTTTGGAAGATTAAGAGTGGGTTTCAAGGCTAAATTGGAACAAGGTAGTGGTTGTGCGACAACTAGTATTTGTGGTGATTATACAAGGTAGTGTTGGACCAATAGCATGTGATGCTTGTCACAAAGTACGATGAGCAGGCTTGGGATGAAGCTTGGAAATTCTCAAGATAGGGCTTCAAGCCTATAATCTTCCAAAGCTTGTATGGGGTATAAGATCATGACGAGCCAGTTCCATTTGTGAGAAATAAAAGACTCTTACTAGATGATTCTAGCATTGCTGCCCTCTTAACAAAAGAGAAACCAAGCAAGACACTATAGGTAGTTCTGCCCCCAAACAGAACCAATACATGTACCCCCCTTCCTTTGTCAAAGTAAACACACTCAGTCGGCACACTCCAATGCATACCTTCCTCCTGCCCACCCTTTGGTGTCGCACTCTACTGGGCTTCAACAATTTTATGTGCTTTTCCAAGTGCTCCACTCCTTGTGCTCCTTGCACTACCACTGCCGATGCTTTCATCATAGAACTGGCATGTTATTGAACCCAACAACTACCTACTGTGAGGATAGCCCCTTGGTGACCCAGTTCAAGGCTCATCTAGCAATAAATGTTTTGTTTGTCATTTCAGCAAGGCAAGCATGGGGACGCGGGTTGAGACGGTTCTTTATCACTTGCAAACGGGTGTGGCTCCTCCTGATCTTGTACCCCGCCAAGCTTTTGAAGATAGGCTAGAAGACCTATCTCTTGCATTTTACAAGCTTTACCCCAAGCTTGCTTATCCTACCCTAGCATGCCACCACTAAGTCTCACATGCTACTAGTCCTGTGCCAATACTACTCTTTCTCATATGGTGTGAATTCCATGGTGACCCATACCATGATCGATAAGCTTTTAATAAATTTATACCTGCTCCAAGTCCCGAAAGCGCTTTTAGCATCAACAACTCACACTACTACATCTGTTGACACCTCTTTTAGCAGCGATGACTCTCGCTTACATTGCTCAATGGCCCGACCTTGGCAACCCAAATCTTCATCAATTGTAACCTTCAAACCAATGCAGGCCTCATATTGCATAGCCACCACCAAGCAACCTTGCAATCATGAAGCTAGTCTCCTCAAAGCCTTGTGCACCATGTGCTGTTTATGTGGCCTTCAACACCTTCAGCTTCCTTATCTCAGTGCCATCATCTCTATCTTCTCTCTGTAAGTTGTCGCACCCAACTCTGCTAAAAAACCCTCTTTGTAAGTGCTAGTTATTTCAGTAGTAAATGTTGCGAGGGCTTCATCAGTATACCATGGCATCTCCAGACAGCCATGCCTATGCCCCTTTGCCATACATAGTCCTCTAGTGCTAATCTTCTTTGCCCCATTCCATTATGTAGTTTGACAGTGTTGCAACCATTGCCACTAATGTCTTTGTCACAGCCTTGATACATTTTTCCCTTCCCTACTACCTTGGTTCTACACCCACCCATCAAATCCAAAGCTCAATTGAACATGCCGAACCTAATATCGAGTAGCAACCATGGTGGCTTTCACCTTTGCCTTTGTTTATATAGAAGGTTTACATGGTACATAACCCCACTCGCTATCATTGCTTGGGTTTCCCATCATAAATGGCTTAAACACGAGGCATGGCTACATGGCCTTCACCTTTTCCAAAGAGAATTTGCATGGTACATAACCCAACCCACTATAATCTCTCTTGTTTCCTAAAAATTGGCTTTAACCACTAAAGCATGATTAGTCATCTCTCTCCCCGTAAATTGGCACTCCTCGTATGCGCACAAGACGTGATTCTTGATTAGGATTTTTTTTGGCAATGAGGTGCAACACCCCAACACTAGCGCCAGTTTGATCCCAGTGTTAAAAGGACTATGAAGAGCTCTTGTCCACTCATCTTCTCCTCTTCTCCAAGATTGCAGTAGAAACCATGTGCATCGGTTATTGCTAAACCTTGAGAGCACACTCCCTTCCTCTTTTATTCAATTATCACGTGTCTCCTTCAATGCTTGAATATTGATGTGTAGCCCAAATATGCTTGTTGGCCCAGTGCAGCTATTGTTCCTAAACCTTGAGACCACCCTCTCCTCCTCTCTTATGAAGTTATCACTTGTCCCCTTCAATGCTCAAGTAATGATGCGTAGCCCAAATCTTGCTGGCCAGACTAAGTTGGTTCCTCTCGCAACCCTTAACCTAACCCCATCCTTAACCCCTTTACCTTATGCTTAAATTTAAGTGCTACGCACGCTCGGCATATTTTTACCATTGATGCTCAAGCAAGTTGGAAACCATCTTCACCCTAGAGAAAAAACTAAGCTCCTCATTGGTAACACAAATCCCAATTCTAGGGATCTTAATGCCCCACTATACTTCACCTTCAGTACCACCTATTATATTACCCTAGTATAACCGTTTTACCCAACCAAATTGAAAGAAATTTTTGGTGCCCTTGATTGCACCCACGTCCACTTCATGAGTTTTCTTGACACCAATCCTTACAAAAATCATTATAAAGTTGAATGGACCCTTATCACTTAGTCCTGCCTCCAACAAAGCTTTGTTTTAACCAAAATCCTTTCTTTATTCTAGATTTAGCCCTTACCCTTGGCAGCCTTAGACTAACCTAAACCTTAATTCACAAGGTTCTCTGTAAACATTTTCTATCCTAGAGGAAACCCTAACACTACTTTTTATTCACCTCAAAACCAAAACCTTATAGTATTGAACCAAATACTATATGTATCAGACTCTTAACTATATTCCAAAATATTCCCTTTAATCTTCAACAACCCTTCTGATATAGGTGGCCTTGACCTAACTGAACCTCTACTTGTACCTCTTGACTTCTATCCCACCATATACATTTCGTCCCCCCTCCTCGACACTCTCCGAGTGCCTCGATAATATCCTTGTAAGAGTATTTAAAGGGCTTTTTGATGTGCTACAACCACCTACTGATGTGGACTCTCCTTTTTTGACATAAAGCACATCTTCCAAGTTCCTTCATCTCACATATCTCCCTAGGTGCAAATCCCATTTCTGGTCCTTTTCAATTCTATCAAGGGTACAAGTTTTAAATAGCTCAAGCTTGTCAACATTCAATGAGCCCTTTTTTCTCTACACTCTTGAGAAGAGTCAAAAATGTACTTGTCCTAATTCCTGTCTAAGCTCAAACTCCAAAATTTTTAAAACTCCATGAAAACTCAACTCAAGTTAACTCTCTTAACCGGAGCTACCACCCTCACCCTATACTACACAAAGAGATTGTAACTTGCCCTGATGAGACCCTTTTGAGGTCAAAACGCGTTGGCCATACCTAATACAATCTCTCTTCCCAAGTTGTAGTTGCCTTGAAAAGTCTCGCACGCTTGGTTTATGTTGTTGACAACGTTGTTTAAGACCTCAAAATGCATCCGGAAGTCAAGGGTGTCTAAAACCGACAATTTGAGAGAATTGTGAGAAAACGCTCACGGTTTTGGACATAGTTTTGGATTTTCCCTTACCAAAACACTTGAACACACTGAGAGAGGTATTACTACAACAAGCTAGAGCTATTAAGCCTAGAAGTCATGTCTACATCAGACTCAGACTCATCTTATACAAGCACATGGATTGCATGGATAGATGAGCACCCGCCCAGAATAGATCTTCCAAACCTACAGTACATAAAGACCAATTTTGTGGAGAGAGTTTGGAGAGAGTTTGGACGTGAAAGTGAAGGACTATATAGGTATATTAATGGAAATCAATTCAACCTTTACAGTTGCTTAGAGCCTTACCCAGATGAGCTGACAAAATACAAGCTCTTATATGTCTATACATACGAGGTCGACAGACAATGGACATCTTTATTTGTTGAAAAGTATGGACGAGAATATAGAGTTGTAGAAAGCACAAATCCGCGAACCAAATTAGATATGAGTGGATATTTGGTCAATGAAGGACCTCAGATACATCCACCAAACACAGGAACCTCTAAGAGAATTCCAAAGAGGGGACCACCACCTGGATTTCCTCCTAGAGAGATAATGAGAGATGAAACGATACCAGAGAGGAGTATGGTTCCATACTTTGCACCCCAAAGTATAAGACCATCTCAACTAAGAAAATGGGTAAATAGAAAGTACAATGGCATAGGAGACCCATACGCCCATGTCTCGGCTTTCAAGCAAGTCCTACCAGCAGAACAAGTAGAGGACTTCCACACGCAGTATGAGGGTTTTGGACTTACATTGGAGGACAATGCACAAGGATGGTTTGAACTATTGAACTGGAGAGAGTTCACAACCATTGAGCAAATGTTGGATGAATTTGTTCAAGAATTCACCAAGAGAGGCATAAAACATAACACCCTTCCTAAGATTCAGGAATTTAAACAAGGCGAAACAGAAACATTGCGACATGCAATACTGCGTTTCAAGCAATATGTTGCTAGATGTCCTACCCAAGAGTTACCCACGCCAGAATGTCAGATCCTATCTTCATCAGTGGGCTTAGGAATGAGAATCTCCAAAAGGACCTATACATGAAAAGATACCAAACCTTAGAGGAGGTTACCAAAGCGGAAGTTGACCTAGTTGACAATTTCGAATTCTATGACGATGGTCAGAAGAAGATGAATGATGCGAGTGAGAAAAAGAAAACCACTGATCTTGAGGATCAAATAGGGAATCTAGGACAAAACCAAGTAAATGTTGAGGAGCAAATCATAGAGAATGTGATGCAACGCATCAACCACTCTGACAGAGTACCAGCCTATAGAGTTCCTCAATGATGTAGGTGCATGACATGTGGAGGGGACCATCCGACGCATTATTGTCTTGACTATAGACCTAAGACTCTACCAGGGTTTGAGCATGTTATGTCTCAACCGCCTAGATATCATCCTGTAGCGGAACAAGTGTTCTTAGGTGAAAGACCCATAGCTGCTAGAAATGCATATGTGAGTCATGAGCTTCAAATATAAAGATATGTGGTAGATCAGAGGCCACTTCAAGGTCAATATCAAGTATTGCCACAACAACCAAGACATCCATGTGACAGATGTGGTAGTAGTGATCACTTGATTAAGGATTGTCCACACCATGATATCATGATAAATGTATATTGTAATGAGTGTGTAGTCACACATATGATTTTGGATTGTCCTAAGAATCCAAGAAAGAAAGGTAAAATGCAACCACATGTTACCTTTCCTTCTACCAGCAAATCAGGGAAACTCTGACAAAAAAGAAGGACTAGAATGAAAGCGAGACTAGATTGGGAGAAAGGAGAAGAAAAGGCTGTTACAGCTCAGTTGGAAACAACTCAAGAGCAACAGACACAGGAAAGGGAAGCTGAAACCCTTAAACCAGTTGAAGCACCCAAGAGTGCTAGTTCAGGAGGATCTATCCTAGTGGACAAAGTGAATGAGCCTTTTGACGCGATTTTACAGGCTTATGAGGCTAGATTGAAAAATAGACAGACCTTAGAACAAAGATGGATGACTTATCCTTATCCTGAACTAGAGAAGCAGAGGCTAGAAATGTGTAAGCAGCTCATTGAAACTGCTCAAGCATTCCTAGAACCACCTCCACCAGAAGTGAAGGATAGGATAGTCACCCCAGTGCACAAAGATGAGATCATTAAAGTAGACGAATTGCCTAGAGAAGAGGTAGATCATAGGGAAGAACGACTGCCAAGGTCGCAAGACTCGAGGGTAGTCCAAAATACAACAGATGAATCAATGAGGGATTTCCCAACCTATGTTCCTATAGTTGAGGAGCAGTGGCCAGAGGAGTTATGGAAGGCTGTCCGAGATGCCCAAAAAAGAGAAGAGGATGTTGGACAGCACCATTTCCTGAAATCACATTAGATAGACCACAAATAAGTGTTGATGCGAGGTCATATCATGGTGACGTAGGATCGATAGCCTCCGAAGACAGTAGACCTGCATCGTTAAGAACTTTGCCACAGTACATGGGAGATTTTGAGAGTTCCATCACAGAGGCTAGGAGGGACAAAAGAATTGGACACAAAAAATTTGACTGACTTGCTATCCACGCCAATGAAGTTCACAATTACATTAGCTGAACTTTTGAAAATCAGGCCAAGTATGTGGACGGATATAGAAAAATGCTTGGAAAAAATTGGGATCAAAAGCCCATTAAGGTTCTTGGAAAAAGAGCTAGATGAGATCGAGAAGCCTAGATCAAATGTAAAACTGGTACCTCTGAACAAAGTAGGAGAGTATTATGAAGGAGAAGATGGTAATGCCACTTTGCCTGTCGAGTACAATGGGAGATTGAAACGAAAGCTATACTTGACATCGGAGCAGGAACTGCCATAGCAACAAAACGAATATGGGAGAAATGGGGTAGGCCCACCTTTATAACAACCAGAATAAAATTACAGCTAGCTTATGGGCATGTGGAAAGACCTATGGGATTGCTAGAAGCGATAGTGGTGTCTTCTTGTGGTATAGAGTATGCGCATACTTTTTCCATAGTTGACTTTGGCAAGAAAAATAACTATGAAATCATCCTTGGAAGACCATTCATGAGACAACTTAAGATGGTACAAGATTAGAGTTATGATTATCTATACTTGAGACATGCTGAAACCACAACACGTGTAAATATGAGAAATCATAGTTACCAAGATGTAACTAGAACGCCCATGGAAGATTTTGATTCTGCAACACAAAGTGGATCAACAGACCATCTGTGGATGGGCAAAAAGAAAGAAATCTGGATGTGCGGAGCATCGGAGTGTAGTGACTTTGGGAGAAATGAGAATGCCTTAGAGAGGGTCTTAGAAGATGATGCTTACATAAGAGAACCTTTTCCGGAAGAGGCGTTAGAACCGCTAGAGTGGACTCAGATATTGGCTACTTTGGATGTCTGTGTTAATGAGACCACACCAACAAAATTTTGCGATGAGAATGGGTATGACATAGTCCCCTACTACATGCTAAGGGTTATGTGTGAGACAGATGAAGAATCTGAGTATGAGTTCGAAACAGGGTTATCAGCTATGGGGATAGCACAAAACCAGATACCTAGCCCGAATACTGGTCATATAGAAACAGGTGCTCTTTGTGATCAGTGTGCGATAACACGCTTGATTACAAAATGTCCAACTCGAATGCATAGTACAAAGGAGGAGCCGCAAGTCAACGAAGCAAAGTTGCGGAAAGAAGGACTAAGATCCAAAGAAGATGCTTCAGGTCCAGCGCCTACAAACAAGCAATATGAAGACTTGGAATCAATCAAATAAGAGGTGCAGCAAGTGATAGGAAGTTCAGACACTATTGGTGACATTTCAACAGCTGAAGTCGAGGAAGAAGACCTATGACTCTACAGGAACCAAATGCTGATTTTGTCTCTCCAAAAGACATATCAAAGGAAATGGTGGTCAAGCAGGAGGTAGAACACACAGATGAACTCAAAAGTGTGAACAATGAAGAAGAAGACGACAAGGAGTCCAGGCCAAAGATTGCTCAAGTCACTCAAGAGAACACGGGCAATCTAGTACCAAAGAAGATTAACTTTTTGCTAAGTGCACAAGACGGAGTCAAGATGAATTTTATGGCAGAAATTGATACAAATTCCACGACTAATGTCATGTCATATGGCATGTGGTTACTTCTAGGTAAGCCAAAGCTTTATGATATTCAGATAAAGGTAAATCTCTCACCTGAAGTAGATGTTATAAGTATGGGGATTGTACAAGCTACTCTCCAACTACTCTCACAGAATGTCAAGGAAAAATTCTTGGTGGTAGATTCTCGACAAATGGGAGCACACTTGATTTTGTCCAAGCCATGGGCACAAGTCTTTGAAGACGAGCCTGAATCTTCAACAATGGTCATCACGACAAGCTATAAAGTGGCAACAGAGGTCAAGCCTACAAGTTCAAAGATTCTTGGCTATTGTAAAAGGCAAAGCTAAAGTAAGCCCACAGTCTCTAGCCCAGCCAATGCTAGTGCAAGACAAAGCCTCTACATCAAAAGCCAAACCATCAACAAAACAATGGAAACCCAAGCAAAAAGTCTATCAACCAAAGTTTCCATTGCCCGAAAGTCTCCAAAGGAAGTCAAAACAAGTCAACCAAGTGCTAGTATCCAAGGCACAAATTAAAGTTAATGATCCAATTTGGATACAATCACATGAACAACCTCAACAAGCACAGGTAACAGGATGGATCACATCAAGTGAGTCAATTATTGCACAAGGCTACAAGAAAGGAAATTCAAATGTTTGGGTCAACAAGCCCAAGATAACAACCTGGCGATATCCATCCCATGACAACAGCTCAGTCAGGAATTAACAAAGCCATCAACGTCAATCACATAACTCAACCAAGAGAAAGGACAGGTACAAAAAGCAAAAGAGAAGGTCTTCCACTGGACAAACCATACGACAAGTCTGGGTAATGAAATCAGAATTATACTAGACTACCCAACAAAGTCAAGTGAAGATCACCTCCAAGCAAGTCCAAAGATTCATTCCATTCAAGTTACTCGAAGCACAAGGATTCTATGAGGGTAACTTTCAAATTTGGTTACCTAAGGTAGTAGCTTATCAAGGAATCACCCAGGAAAAGTAAGAAACATCAAGAAATCAAGAGCAGCCACCCACAACACCCAAGAGTACTACAACCTATAGATGGATCCCTCGTCAATTACTACAAGAGCAAGGCTTTTACAAAAGTAACAACCATATTTGGAAATTAAAGACAAGGTACCATCAAGTCAAACAAGAAACAAAGCAAGTGGCAAAGGAGATCACACGAGGCCCAAGAACAATGTGGGTTCCAAAATCCACGATTCAGGCTCAACAACAAGAAAGATACACAACTCCTTTACAGCCTCTTAACAACAAAAAGAAAGCAACGATAAATGCGGAGGTCACAGTTTTGAAGAACACTATCTAGAAGAAGAAGACTTCATCAACCATTGCTTCAACATCAATACCTGTCTCATCAAGCGACCACAATTTGCTACCAAGGAATGAAGAGCAGATATATGCCAATGTATTGGACAACATGGCATCTCAAACAAAAACTACCGAGAAAGGCCTTAACATCAAAAGCATATGGAATTATATCTCAGGCCGCGATCAGGTAAGTCCAAGTCTCCATTAAACTTACATGGCATAAGAGTCTAGAGTCGGGCAGCTAAGCCACTAAATGAGCAAAGTGTCAGACCCAAGCTTCAAGTTAATATTTTTCTATGGTCTATGAATCTAGCTAATCGGTATAAGCTCAAGCTGGAGAGTTGAGCATACATAAAGTCATGTCGCTCATGCTGGAAGAGGTGAGCATAAGAGTCAAAGTCCATATAATATATAAGGTGGAGAAGGCGGAGTAGTTCAAAAAAAAAAAAAAAAACACTCACGCACTTGACATAGTGAGGAAGAGTGGAGAAACCTCGACAACAAAAACCCTTCTTGTGAGTAGTGAAAGCTTTTGAAGCACTCATGCTATATGTTCTGCTTGCTACACTAACTCCATGAAGAACCCATCAATACTCTTCTCTCGCACCACATCTTGTTTAACATGCATAACTTTGTGCAAGCATATAGATGTCCCATCATTGGACATATGCATTAGGCACTCTTTTTTATTCCACCCATGCACTTACACAAACAAATGACGATGACCAAGCGGAAACAAGTTTTATGAGCCTTTCCTCAACAACAATGACTCTGAATTCAAGCTACTAACACTTATCCATGTATATCAAGCCCATACTAGTAGCCATATGGCCATAAAGATTCTGTAAAGATTCCACATGAAGATGGTGATGAAGTAATGAAGATGAAGATGGATGCTGCAACATGAAGATAGGAGTTCATGGACGTCATTGAATATCCCGTTATTATTATTTTGAGCCATTACGGCCACTTTTGTAATGTTTATGAGAACCTCATATTTTAAATCCGCACTTGTATTTTGGCCGCAGATGCTTGTATAATGAGTAAAGCCAACTCAGTTTCTTGTAATTAAGCTCTGTAGAAGCCTAGGGACAATTCAGGTCATTTGGCCGGACATTAGGTTTGAAGGCTTGGTATATAAGCTGAAACCTAAGGCTTTATAAAAAACACATTACGTTATCTCAATTAATATACAGTCATGGGTTCTGCAGCAGGGGGTAGTGAGCTTCACGCGCCATCGTGCACACTAATCACATTGCAGATCTGAGAGTAGGAGCGTGTTAGCATCGAGGAGCTCTCTGCGTCGACGCAAGCAATGCAAGCCGAGGACCACATCGTGAGCCCGCGTGCTACGAGCTATATTTGGCCGTAAGTACCTCAAACGACATCCGATCTGAATGATCAAGTAGTCGTTAGAATCAGGGCGAGAAGCTCGTTGTGTTGATGTCTTTGTAGATCAGTTTCGGACACTTTGGATATTACTGTTTTGAGTCTATCACGATAGCGGTTAGAGGTCTTATAGTTATGGTTTTCAGGGTTTAGGTGTTTAGCCATATAAGATATGTCCTTGTGAGTCTTGCTCTCCGATTTTGAGTCATTCTGATATGATTTGAGACTATTTCGAGCTTGTAGTGTTTCATAGGATGCGTTGTCTGTTTCTTTGCTTTATGATAGTGTTGTGGTAGGATTAGTGACTATAGAATGTTGTTAGTGTCTAGCTCAAGGTTGACAACCCAGAGATTGCCTCCATGCCCTAGTCGGGTCAGCTACGTCCTCGGATTGACATTTTGTTGGTCTGTGTTCTCGTTGTGCTCCATCGTCCATCGCGGCGTATCGCGCGCGCGCACACACACACACACACACACACACAGATAAGGATAGATAGAAATAGAGAAAATGAGGGATAGATAGAAAGAGAGAGAGATAGAGATGGAATGAGAGAAAGAGGGAGAGAGAGAGAGAGAGAGAGAGAGAGAGAGAGAGAGAGAGAGAGAGAGATAGGGATAGATATAAATAGAGGGAATGAGGGATAGATACAGAGAGAGAGAGAGAGAGAGAGAGAGAGAGAGAGAGAAAGAGGGACAGAGAGAAAGAGAGAGAGAGAGAGAGAGAGAGAGAGAGAGAGAGAGAGAAAGAGAAAGAGAGAGAGAGAGAGAGAGAGAGAGAGAGAGAGAGAGAGAGAGAGGTAGGAATAGATAGAAACAGAGAGGATGAGGGATAGATAGAAAGAGAGAGAGAAAGAGGGAGAGATAGAGAGGGAATGAGACAAAGACGGAGAGAGGGAAAGAGAGAGAGTAGGATTAAAAAATCTTTTAAATCTTGCTTTCTTTTAGAAGAGTAAAAATAAACAACCATCACAACAACCCAAATCTTTATTCTCATCCAGAAGCAGTTACAGATATCTCAAATAGATAACTAAAAATTATACAAGTTATGGAGAGATGATGACTTCCTTTTCTTGATGCAATAGATGTAGAGAAAAGAGAGTCCTGTTACCTGCCACCATCACCCACAAAAAAATAGTCAAGTTAATCTATAAGGTGGAAGGCAGGTGTCAGTGGATGCAACTTGTGATCGATGTCACTCTATCTCAAATAAATAAAAAAGGAAACAAAAAGTTACACCATCTACACCTGGTTAGAAGGGTCCATGGATGCTCTTGGGTAAAAAGTGTGCAGCCTTTTTGCAAAAGTAGGTGTTTGTCTTTTTTGGGTGAGAGTCTTGAGCCTTACATAGAATCTCTCCTACTTGACAACCTCCAAGATTTTTTTGTTCGTGAAGAGGAGGGAGTGGTGGGTACTCAAAACAAGGTGAGTGGGGGGTCAGAAAAAAGGGAGTGGTGTATTAAATTGTGAGTAGTGGGGTATCCTCTAGACCTAAGAAAAGATAACACGCATCTTTGTTTTGACTCAAATTTTTTGTAAGGTTTGGGGGGTATGAGTAAAGTACCAAAAATTAGAACTTTTGGGTTTGTTTCCATAGGGGTTTTTTTGTCGAGAGAGAGATCAAGAGGAACCCTCCTCCACCCACACTAGGAACAAGAGGTTTGTATTTTCCTTGGATTCACTCTAGGGGGCACTAGGACCCCTAAGGCACTAGGACCCCTAAGGGGTCCTAGTGCCCTCCAATCATAAGATGCTCTAAGACTTCTTCTACTGAGCAAGTGTAAGATGAAGCTGCAAACTTTTGAAGGTGCCCTCTAACCATTCTCCATAACCTGGCTTTTTCAAAGCCATTGTAACAAAAATCTTGGATGAGAGATTTAATATTTTGGGCTGCTTTTGTGGGGTGGGTGCTGCAAAAAAGGATGGGCTTAAGTTGGGAGAGTATGACCTTATTGGCCCAATCTGAGGGTCTATTACTATCCCTTTTTAGGTATCTGATGGGTTGGTATGGAAGGTTCTCACCTTTGTTGTGGAGACTCTTGAAGAGGAAATTATTATGGATTGCAAGATTGAGATTAGAAAATTTTGTATTGTGCCCTACTTCACTTTCAATTGAGAGGCAAGCAGGGTAGATGGAATGTTTTTCCATAAAGAGGTGAGGGTTTTTAGAATCTATGATGAGGATGTCATCAAAGTATCTAAAGGGGATTCCCAGTTGGGAAAGGAGAGGTTTTGGGTTGGGTGAGTTAAGCGTGGTGGAAAGAAAGTCAAACTCTAAAGAATGGAGATAGAGATTACACCATAGGGGGGAGCAAGCTAGCCCCATAGGTATACCATTAGATTGTCTGAAGACTGAGTCTTGATGTTGTATAAACATGTTGTTTATGAGCCAAGAGTTAAGGTCAACCATTTGTTGTTCATTAAAAGAGAGTCCTGATTTGTAGGAGTAGGCTGACCAAGTGCCTTCCAAGCAACAGGAGGGGAGTTTTTTAAAAGAGATGAAGGGGAGGTGAGACACGGAGAATGCTACTTTTATGATTTTAGAAATGTGAGCTACAAGGTCGAGTGGGCCTTCATGGGGGATATTCTCGTAACACTTTTTTATGTCTCCTGAATAGAGAGAGTGAGCTTGAATTGGGACGTTGAGGACACAATCGTAGATTGAATGCACAATCCACCAAGATTGGAGGTGAAGGTTGTGGCAAAGGAGAGCTTTTTGATTGAGATGTTTTGCTCTTTGTTTAAGGAAAGGGATGCAAGTTTTTAAAAGGAATGCCATTAATAGGGAGATTTCTGAATAGCAGAAAGATGAGCCACAAGTTAGCCATCTAAAGGTGTTTTTTTGGCTTTTGAATGATGCCGAAATAAAGGGGAGAGATAGATGTTGAATAGTGAGAAGGGAAGAGAGGTAATATTGAATAAGAGTTAGCATAGAGTCAACCTTCATAGCGCAAGGTTTAAAATCCGGGCTCTACAGTCTTCTGTTGGCTTCCGAGATGATGAGTTGTTTACATATAATTACCGGGTTATTAGCCGCCTTATCGAGGTAAGTTACCAAGAACTAATTTTTTAGAGTATCAATTTCAAGTGATAGGTTTTGGTATTGGTTGTGTTGCTTTTTGGAGGGTAAGAAGTTTGAGCAATAACCATAAAGGGCTTGGTCAATTTTATCCTTAGTTAGGATTGGGGGGATTTTTATGCAACTCAGCCAAGTAAGGTGCTCCAACACACTGGATAATACTGAGCAAGCTTCAGTGAGCTTCGGGGTTCAGTGGGGATGTGACCTAGTCCGTTTGATAGGGTTTTATTAAGAGCAGGACTAGTAAAGAGAGAGTAGTCCGAAGTTAGGACATGGCCGAAATGAGGGTTAATGCCTTTGCTGAAAAAGATAACAATTACATTTCTTGGAGTCCTCAGTAAAGCATGATAAAACTGCTCTTGCATTGAATAATTTTAGTTTCAGAGGAGGAGTGAAAGCCCAAGTGAAAACTACCTCTTCCCAGGTTGGGGTGGTAGTATATTAAGGCCAAAAAAGAACAAGAGAAAGAACTGTCTTACATTAGGGATATCCAGAAGGGGATTTGCAAAAAAGATGGGAACAAAAAGTGAACTTGGGAGGGTTTTTTTTAAGAGGGAGAAGCGCCCATGAGATTCTCTGCAGATCTGCGAACGAGAAGTACAGCCAAAAAAAACTTTTAAGATCAAGACCCAGGAGATGGGTTGCATCTAAATAAACCTATAGAAAGGTTATAGCACTGAAACTCCTGCGCTCAAAAATCGAAGCCAAAAGAGAGATGGATAGAGGGAGAGATAGAGAGAAAGAGAGAGGGAGAGATAGAAGAGAGAGAGAGAGAGAGAGAGAGAGAGAGAGAGAGAGAGAGAGAGGGAGAGAGAGAGAGAGAGAGAGAGAGAGAGAGAGAGAGGAAAAGAGAGAGAGAGAGAGAGAGAGGGATAGAACAAGGGGAGAGAGAGAGAGAGAGAGAGAGAGAGAGAGAGAGAGAGAGAGAGGTAGGAATAGATAGAAATAGTGAGGATGAGAGATAGATAGAAAGAGAGAGTATGAGGGATAGATAGAACGAGAGAGAGAAAGAGGGAGATATAGAGAGGGAATGAGAGAAAGAGGGAGAGAGGGAAAGAGAGAGAGAGAGAGAGAGAGAGAGAGAGAGAGAGAGAGAGAGAGATAGATAGATAGATAGTTTTATTATCGTCCTCGGAGGTCAAATATGACCTATGGGACCAAATGAACATGTCACATGGTGTGAGAGTGACTCTCAATGCTCAAAAATGGCTAAAATGAGCTTCGCAATAGAGAGTCCACATCTTGGTTGGGAGAGGAAGGTATGTAGGGAGAGCTCGTGGCTGAATATATGGGGAAAAGAGGACCTAATGTAATCAAAATCTGAGCACTCAAGTAGTGTGTGGTACTCACTCTCTCGCACTTGACGAGGGAATAAGGTTCAAAGTCGATGAGACTCCTCGCCAGCGCCCCAACGTCCTGTCTCGCAACGTAGAGAATGGAAGCTAAGAAGAATGGAGGCAATGGTGCGGATCGCACTCAATGGGATGGGCTCAAAGATGTAGGGATGGGTTCGGTTACCACGCTCGGAGAAGAAGAGAGATGTGTAGTTTGAGGCAATGTGTGTGGTGTAATGGCTGAAGTGAGAACCTCCGGATTTCTCCCAAGCCGTGATACATTGGCATTGTAAGAAGGCCTCATTAACTTGGGAGTCGATCGACACATCCTAGACCAAGTGACATGCATCCCATCTTCCAAACCATTTCTTGATGTCAAGCATCCACCCCGAACTTAGTATTTTACTCTTGCATGTCTTTTGGACCTTTTGACTTGCTTCATATGCGATTCTAGGAAGACGATACAAATGGTTACGTTGTGTCTTAAGCATGTACTCCACAACCCTTTGCATACACAAGACCTCAATGGCAAGTGATCCGGACTCAAGAAGTAAGAGCGTGTAGGGTGTTTGTGTCTTGATTTGGAGAAAGTTGGTGAGAAAATGCTTTTGGACATTCTCAAACTCTTTCCAAGTAGACTTCCCGATGCTATCACCCCACACCTCCACTCCATAAAGAAGCACCGGTGTCACTAATGTGTCAAAGAGGTACTTTTTGAGAGCCCAAAACTTGATCTTTCTAGCATTGCACATGTTCTCTAATGCATAATAAGCCCTCTTTTTGGCTTCCAAGCCACACATTGTCCAATCCTTCCATCTATCATTGGATGGAACCTCAAGGCCAAGGTACTTGAAGCTATCTACCACTTCAAGTTGCTCATTGTTGTATACAATGCATGGATTTTCATCATTGAGGATCTTTACAAGCATAACCTTGGTTTTGGATCCATTCACAATCAGCCCGCTATGTAGGCAAAAGCGGAGAGAGATAGAGAGAGAGAGAGGGGGGGAGAGAGAGAGAGAGAGAGAGAGAGAAAGAGAGATAGGAATAGAGAGAGAGAGAGAGAGAGAGAAAGAGAGAGAGACAGAGGGAAAGAGAGAGAGAGAGAGAGAGAGAGAGTAAATAGAGAGAGGGAAAGAGGAAAAGAGAGAGAGGAAGAGGGGAGAGAGAGAGAGAGAGAGAGAGAGAGAGAGGTAATATACGCAGGAAAGAGAGGAATAGAGAGAGATAGGTAAAGAAAGAGAGAGAAGAGAGAGAGAGAGAGAGACATAGATAGGGAAAGAGAGAGAGAGAGACTAGATAGAGAGAGAGTAATTGCTTTACAAGGAGGCGCAGGCATGACTTTGGGATGGAGCTTTCGCTTTGTAGTTCAACTGCGCGATCGAGAGGGGGAGAGCGAGAGGGACAGAGAGAGAGAGAGAGAGAGAGAGAGAGAGAGAGACAGAGAGAGAGAGAGAGAGAGAGAAACTCAGTGAGAGAAATGGAGTTACTTATTGCATTACATTCGAACTGTTATGTTACGATCAATTCATCACTTCGACGTTGAATCTAGGTGCAGCCAACACAAAACAATGGATACATTTACAACCATAACACATATATGTGGGTACATATATATTTGTTTATGCATGTATGTAGGCACTAAGTACGGGAGCATAGCACCCAAAGGTTAGACACTTCCTCTTGGGTATAGTCCTTTTTTAATCATGGCGTTGCGGTCATTGATCCACTCATGCATTGACTACCACAATGTACCTTTGGTTTTACCACGGTTGAGACTCCGATGATATCTAAAGAGGTGCACTTGACCTTTGGCACTACTAGCCTCTACTTCGGTCTACTAGTATGTATATGTATCTACGTGTTTGTGTGCTAATATACTTGTGTACGTATTTATAGATGAGTGAGTAGGGTGGAAAGCTTAATCTTATATTGCTCTTTGTAATGTAGATGTCAAACGAGAGACCAACTGGTGAGGAGCCGCCAGCTGGCTCTTCTTTTGGTTGGTTCACATCCCAAGTGGGCTCCCACCCGAGGTGGACATCGCATCCAGTGGACCCTAGTCTTGAGTCGGTGAGAACAAGCAAATAAATAAAGAATGTTTCTACGTAGTTAACCCTAAACCATGAGTGTCATAGGTTTATTTTTGTTATTTGCAGGCCTAGCCATCCTACACCTACCCTTCTCAGGTTCCTCCACCGGTCGTAGATCAATACCTACAGCGGGCTATCTCTTTACGAGAGGAGTACCTCTTTTCGACGGAGGATTTGTTTGGCCGCTACACTCCGCAGCAGTTTGCAACCTACGGTATTATTTGGCAGACTACCTCATGGGGGAGTTAGGAGGGGCTCCTTTCCTACAGAGCCTCGCACCAACGGCACCTCCCTCTACTCTCCCTTCCTATCATCCTAGTCCTATTCCATCACAAGGTCCTACTCCCCTTGCCTGGCACGGTCCTACTCCCCTTACATCGCAGGGTCCCACTCCCATGGCATCACAGGGACCTATGCCACTCCATTCCGGTCCTGCTTCGCCAGAACAATGTCGACGGACTTCCTCTAGCAGCGCGCGTCGACGCTCATCTTAGGGCAGCGAGCGCCGTGAGAGACAAAGCGGCAGCAAATCTTGTGGTTTTGCATGTTTTGGCAGTGGTGGGGGAACAGAGTCCCCACTTTCAAAGCGTGTCACACCTGACGCAGAGGACGAGGATACCGACGCACCCGTGCCAGACACACATGGGTGCTACTAGAGGGTTAAATATGGCGGGGAGGTGGACTTCGGCATAGCACACTGCATGGCATTTCAACGCCATCTACAAATTCTTATACATTCAACGTATAAGAACTGTTTTATAAAGTTTAGAGACCAACTGCCTGATCATGCACGGTACATTGAGGACGCTCTGTTAGCTAGATTTCCAAACCCCCTCGATCAACATTTTTCACAACAATGGTTGGAGGGCTACATAAAGACATTTCTAAAAAACAAGCAGTCCAATGTGCGACGCGCAACAGCCAACCAAGTCAGAAATCCAGACAGGAGTTACCATGGTGGCAACATGGCAGACGCGGAGTGGGCAATTCAAGAGAAGAGCGATCAAGCTGCGAGCGACAGGCTCATCATATAGACAACAACGCGAGGCTCGCGCAAGGCAAACTCTCATGCACTATGGTTCAGGAGGCAAGGGAGCTTGGAAGGATAAATATGTAAGATTAATTGAATTATAACGTCGACGATCGGTGATTATAAAGATTGTAGTTGATGATTTGGTATTGTTACTGCTAACTTAGGAAAATATCACTCTCTCTCGACAAACCAGAGAGATGGTCAAGTATCACGAACGACATATAGAATTTGGTACTTGGCGATGGTTGTTCAAAAACAACCACATCCCTCGTGAGTAATTCGACACGGCGGTTGGACCACTACAAGCGGTAAGTTTAAACAGGTAATTTTGTATCAATTGTTTTGAGCTATTGATAATTGTTTAATTTGGTTTGGGTTTATGTAGAGTCAAAGGGATCCAACATATATGCCTCTCGACGACGACGAGATAAAGGAGGATTAGATAGAAAAATATTTTGTCCAAACTTTCGTAAAGTCCCAATGTGGCACAATGTATATACAACTATTTACTTTTATTGTAACTTTTTTAAATAGTTGATCTTCTGTATTTTAAATTTTCAAGGTAAAGTAAATTCAATTTCAATTCTCTGGTATTTTTAATACTCTTCCAAAAAACAAGTGATGTTTCATTGTTTTATGCAAGTCAAAAATAACGGTGTGTAAGAAATGCGGAATACAATAAGGATCTAGTAGCAGGGAGAGTAGAGAGAGATACAATGCAAAGTAGATTAGTAGCAAATCAAAACCTTTAGATTAGCACACTATTACAAAGTGATGGCATCATCCACCCATGCGCTCTCAAGGTAGAGCTTAGATGGCGATTTAGACAACTAGAGCAAGTACGTATACAAGGGACTAACAATCCTTACACAAGGATGTGTTGTGTGCGTCAAGTGTGCAGACCATTCTACCGAATTACTCATGAGAAGGCCTCCTTATATAGATGTAAGGGAGCCTCTAAACACCCATGTGCATCCACCTTAGATAGCCAAGTCCAAGTAGGACTCTCCCATTCGCCCATGTGTAGCCGCTTTTGGGTACACAAGTCCTCCTAGAAATCGGCCACCGGCCAAAGACCACTGGCCACCGACCACTGGCCAAAGACCACGGACCACAGGACGGCCATTTTCTGATTGTCTTCCGGCCGTCGTCCGGCCAAGATATCCCAACGAAAAGGAATATTCCGACGAAGGGAATAAAAAGAAAGTTGCCCGTGAATTTTCTCCGTACCATCCACGATCACAAAGAGAGATCTCATCAATGTGCAAAGCTTGAATCCACCAAATATATGTGCACCATTGGCTTCTCCTCATATGGGGGCCTTACAAACTGTGCAACATATATTGTGGTGGCAAAACTGAGAGAGGTGGGCATTGCAAGTATACCAACACGGTGCTCATTTGCGCCACCCAAAATTGGGTGGCCCAAATGAGCACCTTTATTTTTGAATTAGCGTGTAGCGGCAATAAACGCGGCAACTGGCACGATAATAGCAGCGGGTATATTACTGCGACTATTATCGCGCTTATTACTGAGAAATCGCTACCGCATTTATAGCCGCGGTTATTGCCGCCCCCGCAAATTTTTCTCTCTCCTTTTTCCTTTGTTTTTCTGTGGCAATGCTAGTGATTATAGACAACTCCTCTTATAGTGAAATATAATATGTACAAAGATTACTTAGAAAGAAAACAAACAAAGAATGTAGGTGATGAGTACATGCCACACAGAGCTTGAGGAAAATGAAGACTCAAGGAGTGCAAGTGATAATAACTTGCAACAATATCAAAGATCTATGATAGTAAGTAGACCTCCATAGAAGTTTATTCCTTCCTTCAATCATCTCTTGGTCTCAAATTTTAGAGAGCCAGATTCTAGAGAGCAAGAGTCATATGGAAAATCCATGTAGTATGAATCCAAAGAGGAGTGAATGAAGAGCATGCAAGCATATATCGAATCATTGCATCAGAATCAAAGATGGAAATTGATTGATTTGCCTAAAGGTAAATGGGAACTACAAAAAATATGGGTGTACAAGTTGAAGGAGAAGAAGGCAGGAACAAGAGAGACAAGTCCACGCTTGCAATAAAGGGGTTTTCTCAAAAGAAAGGTATTGACTTTGATGAAATATTTTCTCCTATTGTAAAAACAAAATCCATTAGACTGATTACAAGTCTTGTGACTGCTCAAGAATTTATTATTGAGCAAATAGATGTAGACACGCCATCCCCTCATGGTGAATTGGAGGAGGAGAATTACATGCTTCAGCAAAAGGGTATGATTAAAAGGGTAAAAGGAAAATGGTATGCAGGTCAAGAAAGAGCTTCTATTGTTTAAGCAAGCATCAAGACAATGGTATCTAAAATTTGACCAAAAGATGCCATATCATGAATTCAAACAATGCAGCTCAAATCACTATGTGTGTTGGGATTCAGGCCAACTGGCCGGACATCCCACTTACTACTAACCCATCTACTAACTTAACCATGTATACACTTATTCTTTAATATACAACAGAATACGGAGCTGCAACAGGATAACGTTGTTGTGTGCTCCACCCAAAGTATGTCTCTCTCTCTCTCTCTCTCTGCTCTCGCACTTGCACTCGTACACGCTTCCCTTGGCACCTTCAACTGGTATCAGAGCAAGGTTTATGCTTGCTGTCTTTGCGTCCGTGCGAGTGCGCACTTTCATCAGTGCAAATAGGTTTCCGATTTTGGTATTTGCAAATTCAACGTTCCGAGAGCGTTGTCAATACTTTCGAATCTGTTCGTGCAATCGAAAACTTCATTAGAGCTACACTTCAAGAGTTGTATTTTTTCAACTCCACTTTTGCTACAGATATAGGTACATGTATAGGACACAAGTGTAGGCTGTTCAGAGACTATTTTGGGATGGTATATAGCCGTTTTATGGCTATTATGTGCTTATGGGCTGATTAGGAGCACTTTTCGGCATAGACATTGTCTCGGGTTTTATAGCCAAATTCCATCTCTTCACAGGTTCTTGCATACATACACAACATCCAAGTTTCTTGCAGGTTGCAGTGTTTAGCATGAGCACAGCTTTCAGTGGGAGTATTTGATGCGGAAAATGCATTGTTTTGGCACTTTTGAGAGTGCTTCAGCTCTTTTGAGAGCGGTTTTACTCCCCGCCGGGATTTGTTTACTACTTATACATTTTGTTTGGCGCATGTTTGAGCGCGTATACTGCACCTTGCATTATTGCTAACAGGGGATGTACGTTGAGTTGCGAAAACAGCCATATGTACATTTTGTGGAGCCGATTTGGCTTGTTTCTGGCAGTCCCGACCGTTTCTTAGACTCGGTTCGGAGGCCCTTTCTAAGACTGGGCTGGTTTCTTATCTGCATAACCTTTTGTGAGGGTCGATAGCGTGAGGTTTTCTTGAGTTGGGGGATTCTCGAATGCTGAGATCCTTTCGGTGATACAGGTTACTGGAGTACCCCTTTTTCGTGGCCTCGCCATAGGACATGTATAGAGAGGGCTAGGTGCATTTGACTCCGTGTTGGCAGTCTTGGGTCAACTTTTGACTTTTTATGCACATCTAGTGGTTGATGCGCCTGTTTTATGCTCTAAGAGCATTACTTTTTATGCGTTATTGATCTCTTGTGACAGTTTTGGATTGAGATTCTGTTAGTTTTTCTGGGGAAACTCTGCCGAATTTTTTCCAGAATTACCAGTGTTTATCGCCATAATATCTTTAGCTTGCAACCATGTCATCTAGTGGTGAAAAGGATATTTACAATATCCAGAAATCTGATGGCACGAATTTTGCTATCTGGAAAGAGCAGATTCAAGATGTTCTTATACAAAAAGGCCAGCTGGATCCTATCATGGAGCGCCCAGAGGGTGAGTATACAGATGTTGAGTGGGAGAAACTTGATGCTAAGGCCAAATATACCCCCTCCGTTTGCATTTGGTCGAATCTGTGTACTTTACTATAGTTGGAGAAAGGACTGCTAGAGATGTATGGGATAAGTTGTGTTCTAGTTATGAGTACAAAAGTGCCACTAATAAGGTTTTCTTGATGAAGAAGCTATTTGACCTTCGTATGAAGGAAGAGGGCACTATTTCTATTGAGGAAATTCGCAGGAAATCTCTCAAAGGCAAGAAGGATGGTGATGCGTATGTTGCTAGTGATAGACAAAGGGGTCGCACTCAAAGTCGTGCCAAAATCAAGGAACGTGGGGGCTCACGCAATAAGTCTCGGGGTTCTATGCATAATGTCGAGTACTATCACTACCATAAAAAAGGGCATGTGAAGAAGGATTGTAGGAAATGGCAGCAAAGCAAGAAGGATAAACAATCCGATGAAACTTCTAAGTCTGTTGATTCAAACAAGGGCAAAGCAAAGTTAGAGGAGGTCAATGTGCTAGAGTCTTCAAATGCTCCTATTGTAGAGACTCTTCCAGCGGTTGTTATGCCACTTACCTTTGACGTATTGGTCTTCACAGCAGATCTACCTGTCGAGGCTCTTGTTACAGAAGATGCACAGTATGCATAGAATTGGATAGTAGATTCTGGTGCGAGTTTCCATGTGACACCAGATAGATAGTGGTTCTTTACTTATTCTCACTCTTGTGGCAAAGTGAGACTTGGTGATGCTTATGAACTAGACATTGAGGGTGTCGGAAATGTCAAATTGCATCTAAGGAATGGCATGCACTTTACTTTATGTAATGTTAGACATGTGCCCAAGTTGACTAAAAGCTTGATTTCTGTTCGTCAGCTTGATGAAACACCACATTTGGCAATGGTTCGTGGATAGTACACAAAGGTAATTTTGTTGTACTCAGAGGTCAGAAGCATGGTACCTTGTATTCCATGCATGTGTCAGATGTTGTTCATGATTACATATCTATAGCTGAGCTGCCGTCTACTGAGTTGTGGCATTGCCGGCTAGGTCATATTAGCGAAAAAGGAATGAGAACTTTGACTCGTTTTGGTTACTTACCTGTCTTGTCTTATGTTGACTTTTCTGTTTGTGAGCATTGTATCTATGGAAAACAGACTAGGTCCGTGCATTTACCATTGGGTCAAAAGCGAGCTGAACCTCTAGATTTAGTGCATAGTGATGTTTGTGGTCCTATGTCAACCAAATCTCTAGGGGGGGTATCTATTTTGTGACATTCGTAGATGACTCTACTCGAAAGGTGTGGGCATATCCTTTGAAACATAAGGATCAAGTTCTTCCTGTGTTCTAAAAAATTTTAGCACTCGTTGAGAATTAGTCTGGCAAGAAACTCAAGAGGTTGCGGACTGACAACGGTGGAGAGTATGTCTCCAAGGAGTTTAATATTTTTTGTGCTAAAAGGGGGATTAAAAGGTACTTCAGGTAAAAGTAAGCTTGAATCTTCAAAAAGAGGATTAGTGAAGGACCAAGTTGGCATTGAAGGTTTCTTTTTCCATACCTATTTTATCATCTTTGAATTTGCATCACTGGTTGGGTTGTCCTTCTTTGACTGTGAAGACTCCATTATCTGTTTGATTCTCCAATTAGGCGTGTTGATAGGAATCTTTGATGTTGTTGTATGTCTCTGTTCACTGTTGGCATCTGGCTTTTGACTCGGAGCATTGGAAGACTTAGGTCCAAATCTCTTGATGACCTTTATATCTCCATTGTTAACTTTGCTTCGTTCTAGGTCTTGTTGAGTTCTTGAGATCTTCATGCAGGTCTGGTGTAGCTGCAGTTGGATTGCAGTTTACTGGTAGCCAGATCTTTGTATAACCTGTGTAGAATCCTTGTCTAAGAGGAACATTCTTTGAGACCTGTTTTTAATCTGTATCCTCTTGTGAGCTGGGGTAGACTTGAACATCTTTCAAGACTATTATGTTGTATACATGCTTCTTAGGTATCCTAGGATATTGTCAAGGTTGATACCTTGTGGGCCTTCTTTCTTGAGAGGGACTTGATGTTACTTCATATACCCTAACTTGTGGTTTTGGTACCCATATTTGTATGTTGCCTCCATAGTACTCCTATTCTTTTAAGCTCCACTGTGATGCTATCCATCCCATGTGTTTGTCTTTCTGTGTTGATTTTCTGTCCTTAATCCAAACCGGATCATTGACTTTGACTAAACTGATCTGCACAAACACTTGCTTGACTTTCCTTTGCTTTCTTGAGTACTTTGGTTGATATATCTTTGCTTTTCTGGGTGTCTCCTTAGAGAGTTCAGTTGGGTCAGCATTTGACTTGAAGTTTTGAAAGCTTGACTTGCTTGAAGAAGCTGATCCACGAGGGTTCTTTGATGTAGAGGTATATGTTGTTACATCTTCTTTGCTAATCGGTGGAAGGTCCACTTTAGATTTACCTTTGTCTATGAGATTTGTCTTTGATTCTTGTGGCTTCTACAACCCTAAATCTAGCATTAACGGTACTTGTAATTGTTGTTGGCTACCTCTTGGAGAAGAGAGTATTAGCATTGTATCTTCTTTGTAGGCTTTGTGTTGATCTAACCCCGCTGATGTCCACAGAAAATCTAGCTTTACTTCTCTTGACAGCTTTTCTTCGTTTTCACCAATGTTGCACTTGATCTTCTCAAGATTTCTTTCTATAGTGATTGATTTTGTTGTGGCAGTGTCCTTTGGTTCAACTTTGTCTGCATTTTCTTTGCTTTGATCACCTGCTTCAATTGATGTTGACTCCATTGACTGTAATATTGTACTTTTTTGCAATTGTTGAGCATTGTCCATCTGCATTTGAGTAACCTTTGATCTTAAAAGATCCACTATACTTTCTGGCAGAATCTGTCTCTTCGGATGAGATTTTGGTGGTGACCTTTGTGTAACTTTCTAGACTTTACTCCCATTGATTTTGACTTTTTTATCACATGCTCTTGCATCTTGAGGCTTTGCATTATCTTCAAATAGTCTTTGACTTTAATCTTACCATCCATAAGGGTTTGTACAAGGTTTTGATCGTGTTGATATTCGTTACCATGTGCATCTTGATATGCATATGTGAGCTTGATCACATGTAATTGTTTGAACACTATGGGATTTGTCAACTTTTGACTTTGACTTGTGGAGATCAGCTGAAACTTTTGTCCGTGAGATGATCTTCATAGAAGCAATTGTTTGTAGACTCTGATGGAATCTGGGTCAATTGGAAACTTCCAACAACCATATGATCTTTTAATGGTTTATGCTTTGAAGAGGTTTGTTGGCTAGAAGCCCTAGGGCTTTTAACTGGTGTAGCATTTCCTGTTGCTTGATGGATTTACAGCTCCCCCCTTCCTAGGGTGATCATTATAGCCTACTTCATTGTAAGGGTTCAAAATTGTTTGGCTTTGTTTTAGTCTCACCTTATGAGATTGTGAAGGTACACTTTGGGTAGCACTATTAATGTTTGGCATCTGTAAACCTTCTGCATAGTTTCCTATGTATCTCCTTGAAACATGACAAATTATTCCCCAAGTCAAGTTGTAGATAGCATTGTCTTTGCCCTAATATTGTCTATCCCATGGGTCTCCTATGATATGGGCTTCTGTGATTTCAGGACCCAAGGCATCATAGATGCTAGACTCTCGTCTATATCTACAATTGATTTGGTCAAAGTATATGTTCGTTGGGTTACAACATCGAAGCTTGATTTTCGATGGAGGAGAGTTTGGCTCTTAACAGATTTCTGGTTTCACTCGGTTAATATCCTTCAGCTCTAGAGAGGATGAGCTATAATAAATACTTTCCTCTGAAATGAACCATCCTTTTTTATCTATCACAGGATGCACTTCTATGAGTTGATATGTGGGCCGTTCAAACACAGGTTGATCTTTTTTGTACAGTTTCCCTTTTTGGTCTACATAGTGTGCATATGAATGATGTGTATCATACAAAGCTAACATCATTCTATTTGATGTGTCTCGTAGACTCGTGAATGATTGCACACTTGTGGCAGTGGATGCAAAATCATTTGCAAACCTAACAGTTTTTTCAACCTTCGGTGATATATGGACACCGTGACCAGATTCATGCAAGAATTTTTTCTTCAAAGAATCAATTTTAATCTTTCAGGTGTCTGTGCATCTTTATGCTGACTGTGAATTTTCTATGTTTTTTTTCTATTTTTTCATTATTTTTAAAAATCTTTTTTTTTTAAATTGGAGTTTTGTGAACCTTTTTATTTTTATTTCTATTTTTATTTTTTTGTGATTTATGATTTTTTATTTTTTATTAAATTTTTCTTAGTTTTTTGAAGCCTTTCTTGAAAAAAATTATTGATTTTTATGATTTCTAAATGATTTTTTATAAGTTTTTATGATTTTTAATTGTTTTTGTTTGGTTTTTTTAAAATAATAAATAATAAATAAAATTAAAAACAAAAAATTTACAATTTACCTTGGCTTACCTGGCTGTCTGGCAACAGGGCGTTGACTCTGGATTTTGTCTACAGCACGGATTGCGGGGCTAGCGCGTGCAGGTGGTCTGGCCTGGCAGCCTTGAAGGCGTCAAAAGACAGGCCCGGGGTGGCGCTGATAACAGGAGGAAGATACGACACGAGATTCACGGGCCTGGCATGTATGAGAGCAAGGGAGAGATAGAGGCGCTCAACGAGAGAGAGAGAGAGAGAGAGAGAGAGAGAGAGAGAGAGAGAGAGAGAGAGAGAGAGAGAGAGAGAGAGAGAGAGAGAGAGAGAGAGAGAGAGAGAGAGAGAGGAGAGAGAGAGAGAGAGAGAGAGAGAGAGAGAGAGAGAGAGAGAGAGAGAGAGAGAGAGAGAGGGGGGGGGGGGGGGGGGGGGATCACGTTGGGAGTGAGGGAGGGAAGAGAGAGAGTTATAACTTGGCGTGTAGCGTAGAGAGAGAGTGAGAGGGAGAGTGAGGCTCAGTGATGTGGAGATCTCGCGTGCAAAGAGAAATCACGGTACACGCTATTACCATATACATGTGGTAGTGATGTGTATAAACACACTAGGACCGCCGGGGCATTTTTTCCATCTTTAGGAGGTTTTTTCCCCCGAGCACTGTATATATGCCCATCACTCTAGGGCTATCCATCTTTCCATTGCATACTAAGAAACACACTCTCTATTATGTGCCTTGAGCTTCCTTCGTCTTCTCCAAGCTGTGTGCATTTCTCTAAAACCCTAATTCCAAC
Organism: Adiantum capillus-veneris; assembly: GCF_014529385.1. Lineage (NCBI taxonomy): Eukaryota > Viridiplantae > Streptophyta > Polypodiopsida > Polypodiales > Pteridaceae > Adiantum > Adiantum capillus-veneris. The sequence goes on from NC_140954.1 coordinate 3,268,003, forward strand.
AATTGGTATCAGAGCAGGTTGCGTCCTCCCGGGCTTAGTCGCCAGCTGCTCCAGCACATGCCTGCTCACTTTCTCCGATTTCAGTGAGCTTTGGCGAGCATTCGTAGGTCGACAAATATTTTGGGAGATCTTGTAGAGCTTAGTCTGCTCAGATTCTGGCTCATTTCGGCCTCCGTTTCCACTATAGGAAGCACATGTTGTTCCTGCTCTATTTCTCCTATTTTCGGGCAGTTTTCACATCAGGTGCAGCATTTACCATGGCTGACAACAACAACACAGATGTGTTCAAGATGTTTGCTGCTGAGGAAAGGTTGGATGGGGACAATTACCCTATGTGGGCTTATATGATGCAACACGTTCTTGTGTCAAAGGGCATCTTGAATATTGTGCAGGGCATTGATGTACGTCCTAGTTCTGAGGATGCAGGTGATGTTGAGGATGTTGCAGGTCTTGCTGCAAGGATTGATGCTATTAGAGTCGTTTTGCCTACGACAGAACAAGCTCGTTGGGATGTAAAAGATGCGCAGGCTCATGTATCGATTGCGTTGTCTGTGAAGCGCACCATTGTTCCTCACATTCATTCAGCAAAATCTGCAAAACAGGCTCATGCATTGATTGCGTTGTCTGTGAAGCGCACCATTGTTCCTCACATTCGTTCAGCAAAATCTGCAAAACAGGCTTGGGATATTTTGGCTGGTCTTTATGCAAGCCGCAATGAGGCTATAATTGCTTTGCTGCGTAAAGAGCTGGAGTCGAAGATTATTCATGAGCAAGATGATATGGACACTTTCCTTGCTAGTGTCAAGGATATCAATGAGCAATTTATTTCTGCAGGTGAAGTCATTTCAGACAGTTCCCTTGTGCAGACTGTTCTTGATGCCTTACCAGATTCTTACCAGACTTTTGCTAGTACTTGGAGACTTATGACCCAAGGAAATCCAGAAGTTGTCAAGCTTGATGCATTATGCACATTGTTGTTGCAAGTGTCACTTTCCAGAAAAAACAGGACTAGACAGCGTGCAGTTGAACAGGCTTTTATTGATTCTCAAAGAAAGGGTGGTAATAGCAATGCAGCCACTTCTTATGGTTTTGTTGTGAGTGGCAAAACTTCTATTCCTAATGCTTCTACTGGCAGCAATTCCTCTGGAAATTTTGGTGATAAGGGCAAAAAGAAGATGCGTTGCCATTATCGTAAAGCTAATGATCACTTGATCAAGTCGTGTCCTAAGTTGAAGGCCAAAGAGGCTAAGAAGAAAGAGGGTGGTTCCACTGTAAATGTTGGTTCCACTACAAATGCAGCCATTGTTGAGTCTTCTGTGAAAGGAGACTATGATGTTGATGTTGATGAAGAATAGGCTTTTAGTGCAGAGTGCACTTACAATTCTGTTGGCCATTATGTATGCTTGTCAGTTGCTGCAGATTCACATGTGTGGTATTTCGACAGTGGTGCTACAAAGCACATTACCTCACATCGTGAATTGTTTACCTCTCTCGAGTCTGTCCCTCATGGGAATTCAGTCACTTGTGCCAACAATGCCTCTTATCCAATTCAGGGAGTTGGAAAGATTGTGCTTACTATTGCAAATGGCAGTTCCTTCACACTTGTTGATGCACTTTATGTACCTGGGATCAAGAAGAATCTCTTGTTTGTATCCGCACTTGCTAGACTTGGACTTGTAGTCAAATTTGTGGATGACAGATGTACAGTTCATGATCTTAGTTTTGGTGATGAAATTGTTGCATCTGGCCTTTTGTGCCGTGGGCTGTATAAGCTCACTTTGTATGATAAGTGTGGACAAAATTTTGCAAATGTTGTTGCAGATTCAAGGGCTATTTCAGATGCAAAACTTTGGCATTCACGTTTTGGTCATCTGAATTTTGCCAGTTTGCTGCATTTGCAGAAATCTGATATGGTTGCTTCTTTGCCGCCTCTTGAAGCACCTGTCAAACATGTTTGTGAAGGCTGTATTTTGGGTAAGATGCAGCGTTCTAAGTTCCCAAAGGATGGTTCAATTCGGGCCACGTGCAGGTTGCAGCTTGTGCATAGTGATGTTTGTGGGCCCATGCAAACTCCGTCCTTGGGTAATTACTTGTACTTCGTGACTTTCATGGATGATTACTCCAGGCATGCATGGGTATTTTCGCTTAAAGAGAAGTCAGAAGTTTTTATGTGCTTCAAACAATTTCTGGCTATGGCTGAAAATGTCTCGAAATGTACTATGGGCACCCTCAGTTCCGATCGAGGGGGGAAGTATATGTCTCATGAATTCAATGCATTTCTGGCTAGTCGTGGGATAAAACACCAATGTACAGTGCCTTATACTCCTCACCAAAATGGTGTTGCTGATAGGAAAAAGAGGTCACTTACGGAAATGGCACGATGTATGGTCAAAAAACAAGCTTTGTCGCATTCTTCTTGGCTTGAGGCCATCATGTGTGCCACTTATGTACTAAACAGGTTTCCTACAAAAGCTTTGCAGTCTATTACTCCATATGAAGCATGGCATGATAGAAAGCCTTCTATTGAGCACATGTGTGTTTTTGGTTGTTTGGCATATTCTTTGGTGCCACAAACACAACGCAGAAAATTGGATGATAAGGCTGTCAAATGTATTTTTGTTGGTTATAGTGATGAAAGCAAAGGTTACAGGTTGTACCATCCGCAAACAAAACGTATTCTGGTTTCACGGGATGTAGTGTTTGTGGAAGATTCTATTCAGCCCTTACTGTCATGTACTAGAGACAGTAATGTAAGCTCACCAGACATTTATGACACTTTGTTGCCTCTTTTCAGTGGTGGAAATACGAATGTAAATTCCAATGAGGCAAATGTACAGCCTATGGGGGTTTCTGAAAATGTTACAGGTCAGCTTATTACTGATGCAGATGTACATGATGTACTTGATGAGGAAAGGGCTGAAAATGATCAGGCTAGAGGTATGCCAAAATGGCTGGTGCACACTTTGCGTGATAGTAAATTGGACGCACCTTTGTCTAGTCGTACTCGTTCAGGCTCTCGCCAGGCATCTTATGCATCAGATTGTTATGCTTTGGCTATGTGTAGCTTACATGATGTTGAGGAGCCTCTATCTTTTGATGAAGCATAGAATTCAGAAAATTGGATGGCTGCCATGCAATCAGAATATGATGCACTTATAGAAAATGACACATGGACTGGCAAAAATTCCATTGGTACGAAGTGGGTTTACAAGTTGAAACGCAAGCCGGATGGAGAGATCGATTGCCATAAGGCTCGACTTGTTGCAAAGGGTTATGCGCAGTAAAAAGGCATAGATTATGAAGAGACTTTTGCTCCCACCTGTCGTATGACTACTGTGCGTTTTCTATGTGCATTGGCAACTCATTTTGGTTGGGATGTATATCAATCAGACATTGTTACTGCTTTCTTGAATGGTGATATATTTGAGGAAGTTTATGTAACGCAGCCTCGCGGTTTTGTCATAAAAGGACAAGAGGACAAAGTGTGCAGATGTAAGAAGGCTTTGTATGGGTTGAGGCAATCTCCTCGTGCTTGGTATGAGAAAGCTGACACTCATTTGGTTAAACGAGGCTTTCGTAACAGCCCAACAGAAAGCACATTGTATGTGTAAAGCATGAGGGTGATGTACTTCTCATTGTGGTTTTTTATGTCGATGATTTGCTGATCATTGCACCAAATAAGAGACATATTGCTGAATTTAAGGCTGATTTGAGTGCTACTTTCAAGATGAAAGATTTGGGGATGTTGCATCATTACTTGGGTATACAGTTTAAGTAGTGTGATGGTGGTATTGCCTTGTGTCAGAAAAGTTACATAGAGACATTGTTATGTAAGTTTGGACTTGAGGATTGCAAACTTATTGCCACTCCCATCGAAACAGGTTTGAAGTTGAGTCTACATGATGCTGGAGATCCTGCTGATGTCACTCTTTACCAAACTATTGTTGGCTGCCTCATTTATGTATGCAACACGAGGCCAGATATTCAGTTTGCAGTCTCATAGGTCAGCAGATTTATGCATAGCCCAGGGTCTAAGCATTGGCAGGCTGTCAAGAGGATTTTCCACTACGTTATTGGCACTTTACATCTTGGCTTGTTTTATCCCAAGGGGGGATCATTGCCGCCAGGCTTACATGCTTTTTCGGACTCAGATTGGGCTGGTTGTTTTGACACGCGAGTGTCCACAAGTGGTTTTTGTTTCATGCTTGGCAGTTCATGTATATCATGGTTGAGCAAGAAGCAACCTAGTGTGGCCACTTCGAGTTGTGAGACTGAGTACATGGCAGTCTTCATAGCTACGGTTGAGTGTGTATGGCTCAAACGCCTTATGGCTGATTTGGGTGTTGGACAGGACACTGCCAACACTATCTACACTGACAGTCAGAGCGCATTGGCAGATGCGAGGAACCCAGTTTTTCATGCTCGCACAAAGCACATTGAGGTGCATTACCACTATGTAAGGGAGAGGCTCTCAACGGGAGAGATCAGCTTGGCTTATGTGCCAACACAGGACAACCTTGCAGATCTTTTCACAAAGGCATTGTCTCGTGAGAAGCTTGAAGCTTTCCGCAAAGATTTGGGCTTACTCCCCTTTGTGGTTTGATCATGTCCTCAGGGCATGGCACTTCCCTTTACTCATGTGCCAGCTCTCGTTCACCACATCACTCTAGGGGGGATTTGTTACGATATACATATGGTAGTGATGTGTATGAACACACTAGGACTGCCGGGGCATTTTTCCCTCTTTAGGAGGTTTTTTTCCCGCGAGCATTGTATATACGCCCATCACTCTAGGGCTATCCATCTTTCCAGTGCATACTAAGTAACACACTCTCTATTGTGTGCCTTGAGCTTCCTTCGTCTTCTCCAAGCTGTGTGCGTTTCTGTGCAAACCTGATTCCAACACACGCGTGGCTACAAATGGGGCCCGAAGCCAGAGAGAATAGAGAGAGACGGCATGGGTAGTATAAAACAAGAAGAAGACGAAGAATATTTTAACGTCTTAGGAAACTATCCCGAGAGACCGTGAAGGTCTATCCAACAAAGAGTTTTATGTGCCACAAGGCACGGTTTCGAAGTCCCAAAATCTTTTTTTTATTATTTTTTTAATTTCCAAACATCCAAAAATGCCAAAATCAGGCTGAAAATTAGTCGAAACTCCAAAAAATCACCAAAAATACCCAGAAAATCCAAAAAAATCCCAAAAAATTCTAGGAATCTTAGAAAATCACCGACATTAACAAACAGACATTTTTGACACTCAAAAGAGCACCAAAAATGGCAAAATAATTTAAAATGCCAATTTTAACAAAATTGGCCACCTGACCCCTGAAAATAGTAGAACGCTCAAAACTCGAGCACGGAGGGCACAAATGCGAACAAAATGATGCCGTAAATACGCACACACAAAATAGCTTGTAAAAATAGCAAAATATCAATTTTTTATGGAATTAACCAAAAAATTTGCCAAATTTTTACAAAAATTATTCAAAAAATTCTCAAATTTTTTTAAAAAAATCTCCACACATAGGGGAATATTGTGGCCAAATAGAATTGCAAAAATCACATCAATTCATTTGCCAAACAATTTCATCAATAAAATCAAGACTAGGCAATTAAACCGACAAAATTAGGTCAAAATTCGATTCAATTGAAATGTATAAATCCCTGTTTTGAGCACAAAAACACATCAATTAACCATTAAACAATCAAATATGCAATCAAAAATCAAATCAATCATGCAAATTAAACACTTTTTAGGCACACACACACACACACACACTAATAAAATTGGTAGTTTTTACCAATCTTTAGGTGCGCACACAAAAGGGTTAAACTTGTCGAATTTGCAATGTGATTTGACAAATCATTAGTTGGGCATGACCACAACACAAATCAATCATCACAATTGAAAAATCATTAAACACACATTGATTTCTAGGTGCACAAACATGAGTAAAATAGTACACACACCTAAAATTAGGCATACACACACTCAATTAGAATGCACACACACTTGATTTTAGTGCACACACACTTGCAATTGACCATCCAAGCATGCAATTAACTCACTTAGGCACCCAATTAGCAGCACACATTCACCAATTAGCAATTGAAATTTCTCAAATTCATACACCACCAAATCTTAAAAATTTCGGCATTACGGCAGCATGAAAACGAACAATAAAAGGAATTTTAATCCAACATAGCATCAACATTACATTGCATCATGGTGGGATCTCTACATAATTCTACACATCCTTAGATTCTAGGGAGTTTGAGAATACCATTTTGATTACCTTTCCATTGAAGATCAATTGAATGGTCGAATGCTCCAATTTTTCATAGCAAATTAGTAAGTTAGCAAAAATTAGTGAGATTAGCAGGGGGTTAGTGTGAAATTAGAGTGTGTAAACACACAATTGGCAAGATATGGTGACAAATTAGGGAATTATGAACACATTGCTTCATGCACACACATCCAAAATCCACAAAAACATAAACACACAAGTGAAAGTAGTAGTGAAATTAGTGAGGAAACGCATTCAATTATGCCACAATTACACTAGCGTAGGCCATCGTCCCCGACAATGGCGCCAAATGTTGGGGGTCCCATCATTGCAATAGCTCCAATGACCAACAAAATTATCAATCCGGAGGGATGAGCTACCCGGCTAGGGTATGGAAACACTCACACGATTAGTGAGCTAATCATGGTAGCACAAATGGTTAACTCTATGAGGTGAGCTTCTCGGCCTATAAGGGAGCTAAGCCACAATGAAGGGCAATCTTCAGATCCACTTCTCCTCACCTCTAATCAACCCAATCACACACACTATGATTGCAAGACGCACACAACAACACTAATCCTATCATGCAATACACTAATCGCAAGCACACACACATAGATCTATCGAGCACCACGCTCCAATCAAACCTACATGCACACACAATCAAAAGAGGACAATCACACAAGATTAGAGAGGGATTAACCACTAAGCATCATAGGCAATCATAAGAAGCATGAGAGAGGAATAGTGAAAGAGAATGAATCATTGATTAGTGTTAATCAAGTCATGAGCAAGGAGAAGCTCAAGGACTCCACAGCCACACACCTCAAGAACTCTCACCAAAGAGTGCTCTCAACAAATGAGCTTGAGAACCCTAATTTCTTTTACACGCTGCCTCATATACCTAGGGTCAAAAATACAATGTCCGGGCGCCAAGGTCTTTAGGGCTCCACCACTTACTGAATCTACTACCTAGGCACACTAACTGACCTGTTCTTTACAGCTTGGACTCCAATTGAGCCCATAACACATTGAAATATTACAATGGCTTGAAATAAATTGAGAATTTACAATACATGACCATTTTGGGAACACGTGGAAAATATGCAACTCCAATCTTCACTACTTCTTTATGTTGATCTTCGATGTGTATCCGTACGTCTTTGGATTTTAGCAGCTCCTGTTAACTGACGTTGACTCAGTTAACAGCTAGCACAAATTTAAAAACCTTAGCATCATAAGCTTTTGAAGAATAGTACAAATAGACCATGACATATAAAAGAGATAAAAAATTCCTTATCCCACCTAGTGATAGAATAAATTAAGCAAAGAACTCTCTCTTTATTAAGAATAACAACCAAAGAGATTAGATAGATTAGTAATTTTAAGAATTTAGATGTTTGAGGTATCAAGGATGTATGGAAACACTACTCATTATTAAATAAAAGACCATATATAGGTGCAGAGATCCTTAAACACATCAAATTCAAAGAGCATAGTAAGCAATGTTAAGATCTAGCTGAGTTTGATAAAACCCCTTGCTCAAGAACCTAATCTAAGTGATTTATAGTCATATGAACAACCAAACGAGAGCCACATGGTGAGTAAGTTTCCAATATAACCAATCATTAGCCATATATTTAACTCTCAAATAATATTCATGTTAAAAAATATCTCCCAAACGTGTACATACACACACACACATGCGTACATACGTGCACATGCACACATACAAGCATACATACAAACACATACATAAACTATTTTAAAGCTATGCTAGAGTTAGGAACCAAGAAACATATATTTCTCAAGTCTGAGTCCGAATTAGGTTTTAGAAAGAAACTTGTGAAAAATACGCATCCTTGAAAAATCTACTCGAGCATAGAATGGTAAAGTCAAATATCTTAAACCTCATCAGTACAAAATCACCATATTTTGAAAACACTCATACTCTCTCTCTCTCTCTCTCTCTCTCTCTCTCTCTCTCTCTCTCTCTCTCTCTCTCTCTCTCTCTCTCTCTCTCTGTGTGTGTTGACCGTTGGGTCAACAACACAACATAACTCAAGTTTCATACCAAAGTCTTATCTTTTGTGAGTTATGAAATGCTGCGGATTATGGCTATAAACATCATTTGTAATGAGTAGTTATTCCAGTTTCAGAAGCGGGGTGCAATGGCACTTCCAGATTGTAAATACAAAGCCATTTGACCCTTTCAACCCCATTTTTGGTTAAACCTAAGGTAGCCTTAGTATATAAGGTACCTAGGTCATTTTGTAAAGGAAGACTTTTATCATAATCAAACTTAGCGCTGCCGTCTACTGTGTGTGAGAGAGAAAGAGAGTGAGTGTGAGCTTCATCCTCCCGCTACGCCCGGCTCGCTCAACACATTGGAGATCCGACTGCACCATTGTTGTAGGCTCGAGGAGAGCTACGCGATGACGCCAAGCATTCCACGCGAGAAGAAGCGCACACGCCGACGCATCTACGAGCTATTTGTGGCCGTAAGTGTATCAAACGATATCTGTTTTCTGCGTGCTAGTAGTCTATAGAATCGTGGCGACATAAGCTACGCATAGGTACTCATAAATTTCAGTTTCGGGCACTTTTGAAATTCGGCTCTGTCATCCTACGCGTTTTCCGCAGATGGGTTTAGAGTGAGGGTTTTGAGTGTAGAAGCTTAGGGACAGGTGTATCCTAGTGAGGGGATGGTGTTCCTTAAGTTTCATATGAATCTGCATGATTAGGTGAGTTACCTTTCGCATGTGTGTATGTGGCTAGGTGGTGTAGTTGAGAGCAGTGAGGTTCTTGATTGTGGTTTAGTTGGCCTTCCTGAGTGTTGTATGTGTAGGATGGTCTCAGCCTGACAAGCTTAAGAGATTTCCTCCGTGTGCCTATCGTGTCATTTGTGTCCTCGATTGACATTATGTTGATCTAGGTAGTGTTTGCATGCACTTCATGGGTGTGTGAGTCTCTCCCGTCCAACATTGGCGCCGCTGCCGGGGACACAAGGACCTAAGTAGGTTTCCTACTAACACTCGTGTGATGGTTGCTTGATTTAGTTCCGGCTAAAGAAAGCGTTTTTCTTAAGTGGATCCGGAAGAGGATATTCCGCGATCGAGTGGATAGCCAGAAAGCGTGTGTCTTGTCGAGGGTCTACGACTAGATAGGTTTAGTTAGGATCTGTGGATTAGAGTAGTTGTTGGTGGTTGAGTGATTTGTGAGGTGATAAAAGCGTTTACTAGTCCGTGTGTGGCAGTGAAGCGTTTTTCTACTCATAGATGCAAAACCCCATATGATTTGTAGGAGTAGCTTTAGGTAAGTGATCCGATTCTGATCTAGAGCTATTCAACACTGAATTATTTGCTAAAGTGCTTGAGTGCATTTGAAATCACGGAAAAGTGTGCTTTTGAGGGTAAAAATGCATTTAACAAGCTTTTGTGGATATTTTTGTATGACTGACTGATGCTGTGCATATAAAAGAGCATTTGCAAGGGTTCTGTGAAGAAAACCTGCAATTCTGTAAACATAGACATCCTACGCGTAGGATGTCTCAAGGGGGTTCTGGAGACCAAATTTGAAAATTCTGACTACACCAGTGTGTTCAGAGGGTAGGTTTTACCCCAATAACATATTGACTTGGGTGTTTTTCCCTATTTTTGTTGACCAAAAGCCAAAAGGAGGAGTCAAAAAATGTAAAAATTCAAAAAAGGCTTAAATTGAGTGATTATTGCATGTTTTTGCAATTGTGAAGCATGCTTGCACTTGCTGAGAGCATAAGGAAGCATCAGGGACACTTCAGTCTGAAAAAATCAGTAGTAGACATCCTACGCGTAGGATGTCTACAGGGTGATCTGGTGGAAATTTTGAAAATCTGACGTTACCTGTGTGTTTAGAAGGTAGGTTTTACCCCATTTACACTTGGAAAGGGGAAATTTGACCAAATTTTGACAGATCAAGACCAAAAGATGAGAATGGCCAGACATCCTACCCAAATTGTGCCCAAGGCATAATTTTAGAGACCAAACCATAGGATGACTTCATGTGCATGTTATACATGATGTTTTGAGTGCATGTGGGAGTTTTCAGCTCATTTGGGTGAGAAAATTGGGTTCAGAGCGGACTTTAGCACTTGTGACTGAAAAAAGGCAAGAACAGCTAAAATTTGGGACTTTTGAAATCCAAACCAAAATCTGAGCATTCCACTGGGTTGCTGACATCAAGGGGAAGCTTTGGGTCAAGTCTGGGGTCAAACGGGCCAAAAAGACATCCTACGCGTAGGATGTCATATGTGTGATTTTGGACTCTAAACAAAATTTTGAGCATACCCCAGTGATCAGCACCTTAAGGAGAGTCTGTGGTTCAAATTTGGGGCAATTCTGAGCAAAAAAACATCCTACGCGTAGGATGTCTACTTCATAATTCTGAAACCAAAATTCTATTGTGACCATACCATGCTATCATATAGCCTTAGGCAAGCCTCCTAGGCAAATTTAGTCCAATTTGGAGTTGATTTGACTTAGGAATTCATCAGAACAGACATCAGGCTTTTGGAACAGATTCTTGATCATTTGACCAACCTATAGGTGTCAGAATCAAAAAGTAAAAATAGCTGTGAGTTTAGCACATCAAGGGGAAGCTACAGTGCAAGTTTGAGCTGAAACAGAGCAAAAAGACATACTACGCGTAGGATGTCTCCAGCTTGATTTAGGACTCCAAACCAACTTATGAGCACACCACTGTGATCAGCACATCAAGGAGAAGCTAGGGTGAAAATTTCAAGTCATTCTGAGCAAAAAGACATCCTACGCGTAGGATGTCTCAAGGCCAATTTTAAATCCAAATGAAAATCTGAGCATACCATTGTGTTGCTGGACTTAAGGGGAGTCTCTGGACCAAATTTTGTTAAATTCTGAGCATATAGACATACTACGCGTAGGATGTTTCTAGGCCAGTTTTAGGGTCCAACTGTACTTTTGACCATACAGGAGTGTTCACAGTGTCACAGAGATCCCAAATCTTTTTTTCAAAATTGAATTTGGACTCATTTTGACCAGTCTAAACTGCATTTCACTGTTTTGGCCATAACTTTCACAAACGGTATCGGATCGGAAAAGTTTTTATATCAAAACGTAGCATGAGAGCGGCCCTACAGATCTTAGAGCAAAACTTGAACTAAATGTATGCCGGCGAAAACCATTTAGTTCAACTTTGAAAAAAAAACATCGTTTGAGGCCTCAAAATTCATCCGAAAGTCAGAGGTGTCTGAAAGCGACAATTTGCGAGAATTGTGACGAAACGGTTGCGGTTTTGGATATAGTTTCAACTTTTCCCTAACCAAAGCACTTGAACACAGTAGACTAAGTCTACTTGAACCAAGCAAAAGCTCTTAAGCCCAGAAATCATGTCTACCCTAGATTCAAACGCAGCTTACACAAGCTTGGGGATCCCGACGATAGAGGAATATCCTCCCACAATGGATCTTCCAAACTTGCAATTGATAAAGACCCATCTTGTTGAGAGAGTTTGGATGATTGGTCATGAGATTGAAGGACTATATAGATACATTGACGACAATAAGGTCAATCTTTATAGGTGCTCAGATCCATACCTAGAAGAGATAACGGATTACAAGCTCTTATATGTTTACACATACGGAGTCGACTGTCAATGGAGATCTATAGTTGTCGACAAGTATGGACGAGAATACAGAGTTGTAGAAAGCACAAATCCACAGACTGTACTAGAAAGAGGTGGATATTTGGTCAATGAAGGACCACAAATGCCTCCACCAAACACAAGAATTCCTATAGGAATTCCAAGAAGAGAGCCACCAGGATTCCCTTCAAGAGCGATAACGAAAGAAGGATTGGGAGAGTCTCTGGTTAGACTTGTAGACAATCCACGAGTTAGACCATCCCAAGTCCAGAAATGGGTAAACAGAAAATACTCCGGAGATAAAGATCCGAGAGATCACGTAGCGGCTTTTAGAAGAGTGATTAGAGCAGAGGAAGTTTCAGATTTTGCGACACAATTTGCGGGATTTGGATTGACTCTAGAAGATGATGCAGCTACATGGTTCGACTCGGTGGAAATATGGGATTTTGAGACCCTAGATGAGCTGTTTGAGGAGTTTATTGAAGAATTCTCGCCAAAAGGCATTGCTCACAACACGGTCTCTCAAATCCATAGATTCAAACAGAAAGAGAATGAATCAGTACGCAAAGCATCATTACGGCTCAAGAGATATGTTAAGCTCTGTCCGAGAGCGAAATTACCTACGCAAGCACGACTGATGTTGATCTTTATCCAGGGAATGAGACATGCGGGCCTTCAGAAGGATCTGCATATGATAAGGAGGATGACGTTAAACGAGTTGATCAAAGAAGCTCTTTATCTAGTGGATAATTGTGAGGTATACAAAGAAAAGGACTTAAAGAGTCAAGGAGATGACACATCCTCTCAGGACAGTGTTTCACAAATAAGTGAGTCCATTGCCAAGTCAACGGCACCTATTGATCAAGAAAAGCTTATCGACGACTTGGTCAAGGGGTTGATTCCTCTTGTAAGGTTTGATTCGGGAGAGCCGAAGTGGTGTGAAATTGAGGAAAATGGACGAACCATACGGGGGAAGAGTGCTATTATAGCATGGAAAATGCTAGGGAGAGGTATGTACAACTTGTTCCAGAAGCACCTACTCCACGATACATTACGGGGAATGCGCCAAGACCAGTAGGAGTTTCAAGGCCACAGCTTGTCTTAGGACAACAACCTCCGCTGCCAGGTGCTAGAATGCAGGTAGACATGAGATACAGGTCAATGATGAAAGCATCAAATAAACCAACGCCAGTACCAGCTACAATGTGGTATAGCAACCAAAGTGAGTACTACCCTTCGGAGCAACAAAATGTGAGAGCAACACATGGAGTGGTGAAGCCGGTACAACCTCCACCTCCTGGGTTTCAATCGAAAGAAAGAAGGTATGAAATGGATGAAAGTACATTGTGATTCATTGCAAATAATGGCTTATCTAGGTCAAAGCTTGCTTATAGCCAAGAGGAAATGCTAAAAGAATCTCCTCAACCACAGACAGATTGTCACAAAAGTCGTGACAACCACTTGGTCAAGCAATGTCCTCATACGGAGATCACTGAAGAAAATGCCTATTGTCTTGAGTGTGGCATCACTCACTTGATCCCTGATTGCCCGAAAAAACCAAACCAAATCAGGAAAATCACGACAAATGTATCAGGGATTGTTCAGCTCCCTAGTAGCTCAGAAAATGAAAATGTCGTACCAGTTCAAGTGGTTACGAGAGCACAAGCCCAAAAGAAAGCTGATGAGAATCCAGAGACAAAGAACACAGAAAGTGACACGAGTCCAAAGACAGATGATGGACCAAAGACAGACGCACCTAGTGAGAAAACCAAGAGCAAACGAAATAGTTGGAAAGCTAGAAAGACTAGGATGAAAGCACGCAGGGAACGAGAGCAAAAATCCCTAGCTAAGAAGCTGACCGAAGCTGAGGAGAAGATAAAACAACATGAGGAAAAGGAGGCACCTTCTCTTACACAGATGGTTAAACCTCTAGAAGAACCATCCACGGATGAGAAACCGAGAAGTGCTAGTTCAAGAGGATCTGTGTTGGCAGAGAAGGTTAATGAGACATTAGATGCCCTCTTGAAAGCCTATGATGCGAGGCTCAAAAACAACCAAACCCAAGAACAAAGGTGGATGACATATCCCTATACGGAACTAGAAAAGCAAAGGTTTGAAATGTGCCATAAAATGATTCAAACTGCCCAAGCTTTACTAGAACCACCAGTTGCAAAACCTGATGATGTGAGCCGTGTCATGCCTACACAAGTAAACCCACCAAACCAGGAACTAAAAGAGCCAGATTCGAGTCATGAGCACAGACCAGACCTCAAAGACCCAGCATTAGAACCAAGGATAGTACTAAATACCACGGATAACTCTTCCGAGGGATTTCACCAAGTTATACCTGAGGATTGTAAAGAGATAGATGGTCTTGACGAATTGTGGAAACAAGTCAGAGAGGCCAATGAAGCCGATGACCTAAGAAGACAAGTAGACAAGACTGGTGATGAACGAGGAGTGTTTCTACCACCAATAGAGGAATTTGAGACTGGATCTCAAATAAATCTAGACGTGCAATCGTGTTGGGGCGACAAAGGATCTGTACAATCTATGGATAGTCAACCCCATTCGCTAAGAACACTACCGTCCTACATGGGAGAGTACGAGACCAAGTCAAATGTGGTTGCAGTCCCATCACAGAGACTGTCTCCCAACAAGGCCATCGATTCAAAGGGGCTAGTAGATATTCTATCTACCCCAGTCACCTGTACAATAATGTTAGTTGATTTGCTCAGAATAAGACCAAACATGTGGGCTAATGTGAGTAAATGTCTAGAGAAATTTGGTGTAAAAATCCCAATGACTCAAATCGAGGAAGGCATCAAAGAGCTTGAAATGCCTCAACTAAATACTAGGCCAGTGCCATTAAACAAGGTAGGCGAGTATTACGAGGGAGAAGATGGAAACACCACCCTTCCTGTGGAATTCACTGGTGTACAAACCATGGCAATCCTTGACAGTGGAGCTGGTGTGGCCATTGCAACCAAAGAGGTTTGGGAAAAGTGGGGAAAACCTGCCTTGAGATCCACACGAATGACCCTGCAGCTTGCAGACGGACACAAGGAAAAGCCCATAGGACTGCTAGAAAAAGTACTTGTTACTTCTTGTGGCATTGAATATGAACACACTTTTGCTGTTGTTGACTTTGGCAAGAAGAACAACTATGAAATCATTCTGGGAAGACCATTCATGCGACAATTGAAAATGGTCCAAGATTGGAGTTATGACCATATATACCTGAGACATATGGAAACCATAACAAAGGTAAACTTGAGGGACCATAGCTATAGGGATGTGACGAGAACACCGGTTGAGGAGTTTGATTCCGCCACAGTTGCAGGATCAGAACTTCCAGCTTGGTTAGGTAAGCCTAAAGAACTGTAGATGTGTGGAGCTTCACAATGTGGTAGCTTGAAACGTGAGGAATGTATCCTAGAGCGAGCTATAGAGGATATGGACTATATCCCAGAACCATTTCCTGAAGAAGAGTTAGAGCCTTTTGGATGGGAACACATCTTGGATACTCTGGACGTGTGCGCCGTGGAGGATGCTCCCACAACAAAGTTTTGTGATGAAAATGGCTATGATGTCGTTCCTTATTTTGCAGTGAGTGTAATCCAGGAAAACGAAGAGGTCCAAACATCAACAAGCTCTCAAAATAAGGAGCAAACAAAGAGATGTGGAGAATCAAAAGATGAAGAAGACGACAAGTTATATGACTCTGTAGAACACTTCAAGCTTCAAGAAGATCAACGACCCGGGAATCAATGTCATCGCTACACGAATAAAGTGCATCAAAAGTGGATTCCAAAGTCCTCGGTGAAGACACAGCCACCACAAGCATCCTCATACATGGATCCTAATAAGGATGCAAAGACTCATCTAGGAAGAATATGACCAGAGCAACAAGCTAACAATGCTCTAATCAATGGGCTAGAAAAGTCCTCCAAGAAACTACCACCCACGAGCAAACAGACAGTAACTTTCCACTACCAGCCAAAAAATCAAGGGAAAGTACAAGAAGTCAACTTTGGTAAGGATAGTAGCAATAGTGATGAATCTTACGACATCCCCTATCATCAACTTAGACCATCACTATCACCAACCCCTTCAGCAACAACCATGACAGGTCAAAAGAACAGGACAACAAGTCAAAGCCAAAAAGCTTGACAAATCTGGATACCAAAAAGCCAGATCGGCCAAAAACAGATATGGATCAAGAAGATAAAGATCTCTAATGACAAATCACAAGATCCAACACCAAAACAAAAACAAGGAAAGCGTGCACGAACGGGTAAGAATATCACAAAATCGCAAGCTTTCACAACTCACGTTTGGGCTCCAAAGAAGTTGATTCAAGCACAAAAAAGTCAGGAATTCATTTGGATTCCAAAACAACCACAATATCAACTTTCAAAGCCTAAATTCCGTCACCAACCTAGCGTACAAGGGCTGAAGCAAAGACCATTGTCGCCTCACACAACCAAAAGGTGGATCTCAAAGAAGTCTCTTCAAACACAAATGAAGCACGGGCAAGTATGGGTTCCCAAACGAGCGTCAGCAACAACAAAACAGTCAATAAACACAAAGAAATGGGTCCCAAAGAAGAACAAAAAAACTGCTGTCAGTGCATCGCCGCTTGAATTCTTACAATTCTTCCTACGATTACAGTACAGTTAGAAGAGAGCAAGTCGCTTCAATCAAGCAATGATACAGGAGCTGCAAAGACCATTACATTGCTTAGAATAGGAAGCCTCGCCAACAAATGCCAATAAGCAAATTGCTTATACCCACATCTTGCACAACATAAATCTTTTCCATGCATTGACTGTGTATGCATAATAGGGCTACATTACAAGGTCTGCATAGGCACAACTTTTAATTGCCCAAGCACAACACATACCCTTTGCGATACCCTGTCGTAAAGGATGACTCCAAATAGGAAGGGGGGAGGCATTCTGAATGCGGACCTAACATTATGACTATTAGAGGGCAATGTTTTGTGAGATGCATTGAATTTTTGCGTTTTATTGTGATAAATTTTTGACGAAATTTAGAGTATATGCCCTCATAGTAGTGTTACAGAGGAGTATGGGGACAAAATCCATATATGAGCCCCTAGGGACATGTGTATAGTGTACATAGCATTTAGATTTCTATTTGAATGATTTTTCTTTTGTTGAGTTGTTTTAAGATTTTCTTTGTTTATTATTAAGAAAAAAATAAAAAAATCCATAATCCACATGAAGAAAAGACTGACGAGAGGCCTGAGCACTACAAAGAGAAGAAGGTACAGGGAAACGATGAAACTTCACGAAGTATGTCTCAGCAGTCACTACAACAGCCGAAGAACTTGTCACAAAGCAGTGTCAACATGCAGCCGACAAGTCATACAAGTCAGAATCGAGTAGCTAAGCCACAAAAGGAGTGAGGTGTTAGTCCCAAAGCTTCAAGTAATATTATTTGTGGTCTAAGCGTCTTAGCTATTCTAGGTACTGCTCAAGCTGGAAGAGTTGAGCATATTTACGTTGTGTCGCTCATGCTGGTATAGGTGAGCAAAAGAGTCGAAGTCTAAGTACTTAAGTCTGGTGAAGTGAAGGAGAAGGTCCAAAAGACACTCACATACTGAGCACAGTGAGATACGAGTGGAGAAACTTCTACATCGAAAACCCTTCTTGGAAAGGTGGAAGCTATTGAGACATCTTTTGATGTCACATGTGCTACATTTATTCCTCGAAACACCCATCATCTCCTTCTTTCACATTGCATGCTTTTGTTGACAAATTTCTCATATGCATATAGAGTGTCCCATAATTGGCACTTGCATCAGGCACTCTTTCCGTGTTTCACCCAAGCACTCACCTTTCATGAACATGTACTTCACGTTCAACTACTCAACTCCAATAAGATCGTATACCAAAGGCATTTTTTTCCCACCGGGTTCTTTCCCTTTGGTCATCCAGGTTTTAGACCCTAATCTAAGGACACCTATCACCATCCTCTTGTACATATTCCTTCTACATCAACAATAAGGAAATGCTACTCAAATAAATTGACAAATGAATTGGAGCACCAATTTCATATCATAGCATACTTCTCCTCAATGGCGAGTCGAAGAATGGCCTACAATGACAAAGCTACAGACAACACTAACAACATGATTGCAAAGGAACAAAGAAGTCCCCAATGAAGAAAAGCAGACATAGGGTAATCAGAGGATCTCAAAAGCTTGTCCTTGATCATGTGCAAGGAATGCTCAGCAGGGTTTTGAACCTCAAATTAGAATAATTAAGTCCTGGATTCGGCCTGACAGACAGACTTTGCATTGGAGTGCAACTTGGCCTAAAGAAGTTAAGGGTTTAGCCATACAATTTCTACAAAATCCTTACAAAGTTGTCATTGGCTCACAAGATCAGAAAGCCAATCACTCAATTCTACAGATTGTAGAAGTTGTTTTTGAGAATCACAAATACTCCGAATTGACAGATTTGCTGGAGCAAGTGATGGATGGAGCTTTCTCTATCCATGATGATCAGAGTCAAGTTAAATGACATTGGGTTCTTTTTTAATTTAGATCTGGCAGTAGACCTATAATGACAGAAACAGATGCTACAGCTCGGCGCGTGGATGTGAAAGACATAAAGTTTGTCATCAATTATGATTTTCTTGAATCATGTGAAGACTATGTACATTGGATTGGACGAACAAGACAAGCTACTGCATAGGCTATAGTCTCTACTTTCTTTGCAACAACAAAACGACAGCAAAGACCACATCGCTATCGACAATCAGGTCATGTCAGGGACAACATGAACGCGGAAGGGGGGAATGTACCGCTGGGTCAACAACACAACATAACTCAAGTTTCGTACCAAAGTCTTATCTTTTGCGAGTTATGAAATGCTGCGGATTATGGCTATAAACGTCATTTGTAATGAGTAGTTATTCCAGTTTCAGAAGCGGGGTGCAATGGCACTTCCAGATTGTAAATACAAAGCCATTTGACCCTTTCAACCCCATTTTTGGTTAAACCTAAGGTAGCCTTAGTATATAAGGTACCTAGGTCATTTTGTAAAGGAAGACTTTTATCATAATCAAACTTAGCGCTGCCGTCTACTGTGTGTGAGAGAGAAAGAGAGTGAGTGTGAGCTTCATCCTCCCGCTACGCCCGGCTCGCTCAACACATTGGAGATCCGACTGCACCATTGTTGTAGGCTCGAGGAGAGCTAGGCGATGACGCCAAGCATTCCACGCGAGAAGAAGCACACACACCGACGCATCTACGAGCTATTTGTGGCCGTAAGTGTATCAACCGATGTCTGTTTTTTGCGTGCTAGTAGTCTATAGAATCGTGGCAACATAAGCTACGCATAGGTACTCATAAATTTCAGTTTCGGGCACTTTTGAAATTCGGCTCTGTCATCCTACGCGTTTTCCGCAGATGGGTTTAGAGTGAGGGTTTTGAGTGTAGAAGCTTAGGGACAGGTGTATCCTAGTGAGGGGATGGTGTTCCTTAAGTTTCGTATGAATCTGGCATGATTAGGTGAGTTACCTTTCGCATGTGTGTATGTGGCTAGGTGGTGTAGTTGAGAGCAGTGAGGTTCTTGATTGTGGTTTAGTTGGCCTTCTTGAGTGTTGTATGTGTAGGATGGTCTCAGCCTGACAAGCTTAAGAGATTTCCTCCGTGTGCCTATCGTGTCATCTGTGTCCTCGATTGACATTATGTTGATCTAGGTAGTGTTTGCATGCACTTCATGGGTGTGTGAGTCTCTCCCGTGCAACTCTCTCTCTCTCTCTCTCTCTCTCTCTCTCTCTCTCTCTCTCTCTCTCTCTCTCTCTCTCTCTCTCTCTCTCTCTCTCTCTCTCTCTCTCTCTCTCTCTCTCTCTCTCTGTGTGTGTGTGTGTGTGTGTGTGTGTGTGGTTCGCATCTCTAAGGTTCGCATCTCTTCTCGTCTGTGAGTCTCCCCTGGGGCTAGAGGCAGCATTGTGGGGAGGCGTCATCCCAACCCTTGCCTCTTGCCCTCAGCTCACTAGCTGACCTTGGCCATGTTTGCATGTGTCATCGTCAACGGCACCTGCGCCAACGTCTACCTCTCACTTGTCATGAGCATCAGAAGAGAATGTTGCTTGTGAGCGCCTAATAATTGTGCCTTACGGTCCCCCTTTGAGCGTTTTTGTGCAAGCACAAGGCACAGTCCCCGCCAAAGTGATAATCACCCATCTGTACTCTATGCAGAAGAGCTTCTGTGACCCGGTCCGTTTGGGGCTCATCCACAAGAATGAACACTCCAAAAATCACAATGAGGAGTCGACCAACTTTGTTGCAGTCATAGCAGCACTAAGCAAAAGGGATCGAACTGGCCAGCTTGAAAGAGATTTTGATCAGCTTACATAGGAGAACCGTGAACTCAAAGCTCGCATTAGCAAGCTTGAGGCACGCTTTGACTCCATGGTCAACCTCGCCCATGAAAAAGCAAAAGAAGTTGAAGCAAAAGTCAGTCAAGCTCACTTTTCATCCATTGCCGAAGTGAAGATCTGTGTGACATCCGAGATTCGCGAACAAAAACTCCAAGAAGAGAACGCCCTCAAAGTGTGCATTGGTGGACTTCCCTCACCGTGGTGCACCATCAAGGACACCCTCAAAGAAGCAATTTCTAAGCTCGACGACATCCTTCAATCAATTAATATAAAGCCGAAAGCCATTTATTAAATCAATGATGCACATAGGCAAGTGTCCCCCGAGCAGTGTCTTCTCACTTTCAAGGATAAGGAGGAGCGGATGAGGTTGCTACGCCAGTCCCACCTCCTCAAGGGAATGAAGATTTGGTTTGCTGAGAAGCTCACCCCGACTCAACTTAAGTCTAAAAAATGTGAGCTCAAAAAGATGTTTGAAGCCCGCAAGCAAGGAAAATGGGCAGTATATCGAGGGGGTAAAGCCATCATTCAGGATTTTAAATCTCCTAAAGGGGCTCCCCCTTTGCGAGTTGACCCTCCTTAGGTCCTATCTCTTTTTTTTTTCCCTACCCTCTTGATGGACTCTTAGTCCTTAACTGATATGTATCCAACGCTTTAATTAGGACACGTTGTAATGTTATTTTTGTATCCGGTCCCATGGGTCATATTTGACCTCCATGGACGATAATGCAATCTATCTATCTATCTATCTATCTATCTCTCTCTCTCTCTCTCTCTCTCTCTCTCTCTCTCTCTCTCTCTCTCTCTCTCTCTCTCTCTCTCTCTCTCTCTCTCTCTCTCTCTCTCTCAAGCAATACAAACAGACTAAGTAATTGAAGTCTAAGTGAGGGATAGAAATCCATCACCTTTAAATAGAAAGGGTCAGTAGACCGGTTCTCATCCTCCTTCCACACCCACTATTAAGTAGGTTAGGCCATAGGAGTAATCTCCTTTTCTTCAGTATGAACTTATAGGTAGGCAAAAACGAGTAGAAGCAAGTGATAAGCACATGAGTATGATACTCCTAACATGTCATCAAATGTTATAAGATGCCATGGGAGAAAACCATGATGCCAAGAGATCCAAACACCCATAAATTATAAGATCCATTGTGTCATGCATCTCATAGGAACAAATAAGATTGTCATATACATGCAAAGTACCATGTGGATACAGTACTATATAGGCAATCAAGAATGTCAAAGGTAGGAGATGATTGCTACGACAAGGCATGCAAAAGTATGGGGAGTTTTTAAGAAAACTAACTTGGGATTAATCTAGAGTTTAAATCAGCCAATGTGTGTGTGTGTGTGTGTGTGTGTGTGTGTGTGTGTGTGTGTGTGTGTTTCACGTGTGAATGCATGCACATTGATGTATAGCTTTGATCACTAGATGGTATAGCAAGACCTACAAAGCATAAATGAGATCCAACATAACTTACAATGGAAGTATGTGCCTGTCAGCAAGCCAAAAGGTGAGGAGTGTGGTACTCTTGGAAAAAAAAACAACCATACCGATTACACTCACCATAAAGATAGGAGAGAGAATTAAGTACATCTATCCATAAGACAACATAGCCCATTGTAGCTTGAGGGATGAAAAGAGGTTGAATAGAGAAAGAGATTCAAAGAGAGAAATGAATGCCATATCAATCCCCAAAACACCCAAACATTCAAAATCAACCCATTAATCTAATCCTCATTTTATTAAGGGAAGTCTCCCACAAAGGCAAGTCATTGTTTATAAAGTTTGTCTAAAGCCCAATAGATAGCAGGACACCATTAGCAAGGCAATGTCTGATAAGAAAGTATCAATCAACTAGGGCAACCTTTATGAGCACAAGTATGTGTAAAGGTGAGAATCACTAGTAGGTTGTAATCAAATCACTAGCTAATATAGAGCAACAAGGCCCCATTGGTAAGAATGTTATACGTAAAAGGAAATGCAATTGGGATGCTATTAATCTCAAAAATGTGTATGTGTTGTTATACATGCAATGCCCACACCTCTCAATTTTGCCACGACAATATATGATGCACAATTTGTAAGGCCTCCAAATGAGAGAAGCCAATGGTGCACATATATTTAGTGGATTCCAGCTTTGCACGTTGATAAGATCTCTATTTGTGATTGTGGATGGTATGGAGAATTTTTTTTTTGGAATATTCCTTTCTCAAGGCCGAATGGTGGACGAAAGACAGTCAAAAAATGGCAGTACGATGGCCAATGGCCAATGTCCATGGTCTTTGGCCGGTGGCCAGATTCCCTTGGCTAGTGGCCGAGTTCTAGGTGGGCTTGTCCACCCAAAAGCGGCTACACATGGGTGCATAGGAGAGTCCTACTTGGACTTGGTTACACAAGGACGGCCACACACATGGATGCATGGCCAAGTTCTACTTGGACTTGGCTATCTAAGGGCGGCTACATATGAGCGTTTAGAGGTTCCCTTATATCTACATAAGGAGGTCTTCTCATGAGTAATTTTCCGAATGGTGTGCACACTTGACGCACACATGCACATTCTTGTTGAAGGATTGTTAGTCTCTTGTATTTCCTACTTTCTGTAGTTGTCTAAATCGCCATCTAAGCTCTACCTTGAGAGCACATGGGTGGATGACACCATCACTTGTAATAGTGTGCTAATCTAAAGTTTTTTATTTTCCACTAATCTACTTTGCATTGTATCTCTCTGTACTCTCCTTGCTACTAGATCCTTATTGTATTCCACATTTCTTACATGGTATTAGAGGACCAGGTGCTCGAAACTAAGAAAGTACAGGAAGTACTTATACTACTTTGCAAAATCAATCATGTCGACATCTTCAAGTGCTAATCCGCTTCCCATATGTCCACCAGCCTTCACCAAAGGCAAGCTTCATGGCACCAACTACACATTGTGGAAATTTAAAATTTCCACAATTCTGGATTCGTATGAATTGCTGAAATGGTGTTGGGGCCAAATGGTGCAGACCCAGAGCCCATTGCAACAAATCATCTGGAAAATCCAAGTGTTGTAATTCCCTCGAATGCTACTCTTCTACATGCCTAGAAAAGAAGGAATGCAGATGCATTATGCGCTATTGTCATGTCTGTAAGTGATTCTATCCTCACTTTGGTTCAACATACCACTAAAGAACATGAAGCTTGGAACATATTGGCTTGCCAATATGAGGCGCATAATCACACTAGAATTCAAAATCTAGAAAATTCGCTTGTTGTTGAGAAACTAGAGAAGGTGGAGGCCTTTATCAAACGGATTAAGGACCTCCAAGATCAATTAGCTACCATTGGTGTGGCTATTTCTTCAAAAGATTTAGCTCAACACTGCATTTTCATACTTTTTGTGAGATATGATGGTCTCGTTACAGCACTCAACACTCAAGTTCGTCCAACTCCTCTTATGTTTGAATAAATGAGTGCAAATGTTGCTTGAAGAGGAGTTGCGACTCAGGACCAGGGATGGTGGAGGTGATACTGCCTTCACAATCAATGCAAAAGGTAAGGGGACTACATCAAATGCCTCTAAGAAGAAGCCCAAGAAGAGGAAATTTTTAGGTAGTGGCTTTTACTATGACAAGAAGGGTCATGTTGTTAAAGATTGCAGAAAGAAGAAAGTAGACAAGAAGAATGGCACCATGAAAGCTTCTTGGAAGGAAAGAGAGTCCGCCAACAACGCTGAGGTAGACCTTGAATAATGGATTGTCATAGAAGAGGTATTCTCATCAACACAAACTCCACTTGCTGATGGTTCTTGGATTCTAGATAGTGGTGCTTCCCAACATATGAGTAGAAAGAATGATTGGTATAGTTCTTAGAAGCCTCTACAGGAACCCATAAGTGTAATTGTAGTAATAATACTTTAAGGCTGGTCATATCAAGACTTCAAGTATTGACATATACAAGAGGAAGAAACCCCTTTATGCATGATATAAGTCAAAATTTAAGGCATCAGATCCCTAGGATGAAGACACTTCTAGTAGCACATGTGAAAAAGAGAAAATCTTAGAAGAGAGTTTATAGAGATCCAATCCTAAGGTAGAAAAGAAGTTATTCTTGAACTATAGGCACCATTAGTAGCCCTGGTATGTTTGTGTATGTGTGTGCGTGTGTGCGTGCATGCGTGTGTGTATGTATAGACAATGTTACTTAAGAAAATTAGGTCCCAAGATGGAATCTTGGGCTCATCAACATGATCTTGAGTGTGCACAAAGTTATTACAAGTTCATTAGCGAGCAAAGTTGGATGATTTGCATTGAGACTTGGACCTCTTTTATAAACTTGGAACTTTACATTGCATGTGGGTTTATTGCCCTTTCCTCTCCTTCAATCTCAACTAGACTCACACCCCCATGAAAATTTGGATATTGTCAAGGAATGGTGGCAATAAGCTTTTCTCCATAACATCTAACCAAAAAAAACTTGTGATCATTGTCAGAAGAGAGGTCACAAGGATTTCGATGCTAAGGATTGTCCATATCTTGTTCTTAAAAATTTAGTGGATACCCAGATGCACGTCCAAACCAAATGGATGAAGATATGAAAATTCAAGAAAAATTTCTCAAATTATTAGAGACCATGAAATTATTGTTTAGTTTCTTACTTATCATAGCACCAGTCATAAGATCCTATTGCAAATCACTAGATCTTCATCAAGAAGAACCAAAGCGGTGACCATGAAACACTCTGAAGCTCCTACAAAATGTTCCATGAAGGAGATAGATGTTGATGTGGATATTTTGAAGGAAGAAGGGAGCTCCAAGACCAATAAAGCAGAGTCACAAACAAGTTCAAGAAGGCACATATGACTTGTGAGGAATTGAATCATTCACAAACTATGGGAAATGACTTGGGGGGTTCAATATGTGTAAAACTACCATATCACATGCGTTCAAGGCATGTTTTTAAAACCCCTTATCTGTGCATTTGTTTAGGAATATAATGTACCCTTTTTTTAAAAAATCTATAAGTTCTTTTCAAATTTGAAAAAATAGTATCCTTTTATATATATATTTCTATAAGTTACAAGAAGTTTAAAGACCTTTCTGTTGAACTCATGTGATATAGGTAACCTCGCCCAGGGAAAAGATAGTCACTTGGTGTAAGAACCATACATGTTTTTGATGATGGAGGATGCACTAAGACCACTACAGGTGAGGGTAGTTCCCAAGGAAACGGAGGGCCCATCATCAGAGGAAGTGATTGTGATCCATGAGGAGGGGGATGTATTTTACATAGGTAAAGTGGTAATAATACAAGGACAATGCAATATGGTGAGCTTCTGTCGTGTGACCAAGGAGTGCCGAATGAGAGTCACACCTCAACATTATCTAAGAAATCTAACTTTAATTATGTATGACAGAGTTCATGATGACGGCATGACAATGTTCACTATTCAACCTATGAAGATACTTCTTGCAAATGAATTATGCTTCATTGCGGAGCAATCTAAGGAAACTTGTATCTATGCAAGATGGATATGTGATGTCCAATTTCAACATCATGGGACCTGGATAAGCTATTAGAATTGCATAGTATCAACCTCGCAAATTGAGTAAGCTTTTGACTATAGCATAGCGTCTAATTGTGGAAGCCAACCCTCTCATGACATATATGATGGATAGGAATTGTTGTCCTCTAGAATTAGATATGGATGAGAATCTTTAACTTACAAGTGCTTGATTGCTTCAAAGTCCATAGGGTTGATTGTGGACACTTCATCTTATTTTGACTTTATCTTCCCATTTTTTATGAAAGTGCATCTCATTGTGTGCACCATGATAGACCTTGCGTATTCCAGCTAATTTTAGATGTCGCATGATGGTAAACACGATGCATCATATGTCTCTAAGAATTGGTAAAAAAATCAAACTACATCTCATAACTACCAATGAATTTTTATAAGCATTCTCAAAGACCAACACCATGAGCATATTTATGGAACTAGGTATTTTCTTCTATAGACCTTACCTTTGGAGGTAATTTTGCCAAGAAATGCCTCAACAAGTTCCATGCCCTCAATGGCTACTAGTACAAGCACAAGATGTAATGCAGTCATCTTGACTATTGGAGAGAAAATCTCATTGAATTCCATCACTTTCTTCAGCTTGAATCCCTTAGCAACTAATCTAACCTTATACTTAGGCTTGAGATCTTCTATCATGTGCTTTTTCTTATACACCCATTTGCAAGGCAAGGCTTGTTTTCCCTCTAACAGCTCTATTAGTTCCCAAGTTTCATTTTCCATAATTCAGCTATACTTAGATTGTATTGTCTGCTCCCACTTCACGCTATCTTCCATCTCAATAGCCTCTTGGTAGCAGGTAGCCTCTCCATAATTAGTGACCAATAGATAGTCTAACCCTCACTCAAGGGAATGAGAGACAAGTATAGATCTTCTCATTGCCTCATTGCTAGAATTGCTCTCTTAGGAGCATCACTAGCTCTTTCTAAAGGCCTACCAATGGTAGTTACATCGCTAGTAGGCTGAGTTGTTTGCATAATTGGACTTAAGGCTATATCCTCAAATCTCACTTTGCAATTCTTTACCTCTTTCATATGTTGTCTATGCATATTTTATTCATTAAAGATCACTTGTGAGGTGCAAATAACTCTCCAAGATTTTGAGTGCTAGAGACGATAACCCATCTCTTCGTTGTACCATATCCAATGAGAATGCATTTGTGTGACTTGGGGTCCAACTTCTTTCTAAGATCTTTAGGCACATGTGAGAATGCCTCACACCCAAACACACATAAGTTGTCATAACTAGGATTCTTGCTTGTCCATATGTCTTGCAAAATTTTGTAATGCAATGGTATACTAGGTGACCTATTGATTATATACAACCTATCATAATAGCCTCTCCCTAAAACTCTTGAGGTAAACTTGTCATAGATAGCATGTAAATGACCCTCTCATGAATAGTTCTATTCATGCACTCAACAAATCCATTCTGATTTGGATTGCATGGCATCTTAAAATGCCTTCAATTTTCTCTTTTGCTATAAAAAATCTTGAACTCAGTGGATGTCAAGGGCTAACCACCCTAACAGTATTTCAGTATAGGTACACAGTAAAATTGCATACTACGTTATACTACTACATAAGAGAATATTGAAGAACACATTGAATAGAGAAGAGAAGGCACTGCATTAATCAATGTTCATCAATCCACAAGTACTTACAAACAACATCACGAGCAGTATGACTGCATAAGAGAGAAGCTAGTTGTCGAATTGCAAGACAACCCCAAGAACTTAACTGCTTGCCTAAAACTAACCCCCTTCAATCATCAACCATTGGTGTGAAAACACCTTTAAGGTTCAAAGGTTCCAACCTTAGTTACAAAACAAAAGTAAATAGGCTAACACTGATGTATCAAGGCAATAACACTTGGCTCATCCAGTGGGCAATGTTTGCAAAACATTGTAAGAACTCACAAACCTTGACATAAAAACATGACAACCAAAATGAAGTCTTGCTTGAAGTTACTGCTCTTCAACACCTGTTTCTTCAGTTTCTGTCACTCCTAACTGTGCATTCACATCATCACCAGCTTCCACTAATGTAACCTCAATAATTGAATCTTCTAACATTACTTTATCAATTTTCATCAATGGGTTATCAAGTTGCTGCTGATCACCTGTGTCATCATTGTGTGTAACTCCAATTAAAACTGCATCATGTACTTCATTCTGAACTGTATTTTGAACTTCAACTTCAACTGTAATCTGATCTGCATCACCTGTTGCAGTATCCATTTGCACATCCATCTGTACCTGCTGTTGTAACAACTGTGCATACTGCTCCTTTAACTCAGCATATTGTCTCTCCAAGATTAGAATTTCCTCCTTTGTCTCCTCCTCTGCAAAATCTTGATAAGGTTTACTCACAACATCATACATTTTGATCTTAATCTATTCCCACACCCCTTTCATATATTCCATGACTTCATTTTTCATTTTGTCTATATCCCCTGAGCTAACATACCAACCATTTACCTCTAGCTTTTCACCAGACATGTATCTAATATTTTCTTCAACTTTCTTGCAAGCTGCAACCCTGCTTAACAAGACCCTGTTGCTAATTTCTAATGTAGCATTGACAGTAGAGATTTCAGTTAGCTGTGATTGCAGTATCTGAAACCACTCCTCCTTCCACTGAGAAATTTTGACTGAAGTCCTTTCCCTAAAGGACACCACCTGTTTATAAGAGTTCAACTCCTGTTGCATGAGTTCCTAACTTTCAGTCAATTCCTGTACTTTATTATTCAAAAGTTCTATTCCAGTATGTGCCTTTTTATCCTTTAAAGCTCCTTCTTTAATCTGTTTCAGTTCAATATGGAGACCATCATTCTCTCTTCTAAAAAAGGTAAGGTCTAGAGATTGATGCTCAACATATTCTTTAACCATCTTTAGTGCAGTTTGCACTTCATCCAATGACACAATAGAAAATTGAGCCTTAGAAATTGTAGGCCTCTCCAGAATTGGATCCCCAAACATTGTTTCAAGTTCCTCCCCTGCCAATTTGTCCTTTAATTTTATGATCTTGAAACCTATTTTAGCAGTTGAAGATATAACACGTTTGTTAGTTAAATGCACTGCAGTGTCAGTAAATAAGTCTCCAAACTCTTTATCCATTTTATCCTTTATTGAATCCAAAGACTCTTGTTGTGAATAATCTGCAGATAAAAGGTATTGAAATCAGTAGTCATTTGCAAAGACCTATGATCAAATTGAAATTTCTGTATTTTCTCCCTTCTCATTGTATATCTTGCATCTTCAGTCATCTGTGCTGAAATTTGACACAGTCTCCCCTGCGGAATACTTTTGTTATTGACATACTGAAAGATAGCAGCTAGATAAGGCCCAACTTTAGTAGTCCTGTCTTTCCTTTTCTTCTTTTTGTAAATTTCAAACTTGATTTTGTCAAATAAGATATGGGCCCATCCCATTTGTCTACCACTCTCAGCTGCCAACAAAATGCCATAATTTTCCCTAATGATGTATTCTGATTTCACCAGCAAAAAGACTCTCTCTATAAACCACCTGACCTATTGAAGTTTGATTGAATTCTTCATGCCTGTCAATTGATAATAATGCCTTTTCCCTCGAGACTGACCAAAGGCCTTGGTCATATCCTTTTCAGTTGCCTTACTGACTTGATTATCATCTGCTGTAGAAAGGTCAAACACCTTGGCAACTAACTCTTCAGTCAAGTAGTCTTGTTTGAAAACCTGTCTATCATTCATCTGTAGGTGGACTGAGGCCATCTGGTGATTTCTCCAACTTGCCCAAGGCAATCTTTAAAAATCAAGCAAACCAATCTTGCTAAGCCATGCATCATTTGCTTCAGTGTGCTCTAAATCATACTTGAAGTCGAGAAAAATGTAATCAAAAAATATATTCTCCCTTACAGGCTGTACCATGCGAGTAGGAGTAACCATTTCCGGCTCATCATCTAAACTCGGGTCTGGCACCATTAGACCTTGATAACGAGTCTTCCTTGCAGATCACATTAGTGTAGGTGTAACTTCTTCCTCTTCTCTTGTATCCAGACCAGCACCATTCAGAGGCAAATTGTGAGCTATCGACTTGTTTGCCCCCTTCGTAAAACGAAAAGGGTTTTTGTACACAAGGTGGTGATTACACGTTGCCCCTTTGCATGCATAACTAGTCACTCTCCCAAATTCATCATTAATAGGATGCCCCCCTTGATACCCGACGATTTGTCCAAAAAATGATTTGAGTCGAAATCCATTAATTGGCTTCTCAATTATTTTACCTTCCTAATCAGACAATATGAAAGTATTTGGCCCCACTGGCCTGACTATCTGAAATGACCCCCATATCTGAGTTTGAGTTTGCCTGGCCTCAATCCTAATCTGCTGTTATAGACCAACACCCAATCACCTGAAGAAAAAAATTTGAGCTTGATATTTCTGCTAATCCAAGCTTTTCTTCTTTGTTGAATAATATCTGCAATATACTGGTTATGGATTCTTTCCTCTTCCAACCTCAGTAAAGCCTCCTTCCTATAATAACTGACTGACTCTTCAGGGGATAATTTTTCTTGGACTGCAACCCTGAGACTTGGCACTATAAATTCCATGGCACCACTGCTTCTAATCCATACACCAGCTTAAATGGTTTCATGCCAGTAGTCACTTTATATGCTATTCTAAAAGCCCATAGTGCTGAGTCCAATTTCTCATCCCAGTCTGTCCTGTTTTGATTAACCAGCTTCCTGATAATCCTGACCAAAATCTTATTGGTACTTTTTGCTTGTCCATTGGTGTGGGGATAGTATACTGTTGACTTCTTATGTAAGATCATATGCACTTCTATCAATTTATTGATCCCCTCGTTGATAAAATGTCCTCCCTGATTAGAAACTAGCTCAATGGGATAGCCAAACCTGGTCATGATGTTTTTGTACAAAAATTTGGCTACGCTTTTTGCTTTATTATCTCTTGAAGCCATTGCTTCTAACCACTTTGTACAATAGTCAGTTGCAACCAATATATAACTGTTCTGTGTAAATCTTGTAGGTGGTTTGATTGGACCAACAAAATCCAACCCCCACTTCTGGAATGGTTCCAAAGGCAAAATAGGTTGTAACAGCATTCTATTCACATTCAGTGGCCTGCCCTCTCTTTGGCACAACAAGTGGTTCTTACTGAACTCCTGAGCATCTTTAATTACTGTTGGCCACCAAAATCCTGCTTGGAATATTTTTCTTGCAGTTACCTCTCTTGAAAAATGTCCCCCTCCATTACCTGCATGAGCCTCTACCCCAGTACTACCTTCTACTCAAACTGAGGAACACATCTCCTTATCACCTGATCAATTCCTCTCTTATATAAGAGTCCTGCAATAACTATAAATGGTTTACTCCTCAATGCCATTCTCTTCCTGTGATCTTTGGTCATTGTATCAGGTAACACCCCTTCAGTCAAGAATTGAAACATGTCATCATACCAATCCCTTGATTGGTCAGTCACCTAAACTAAAAACAACTCTGCATCAGGTAATTGATCAGGTACTCTTGAGGAATCAACCTCACATGTTCCCAATCTATTGAGATGTCAGCCAAAACATGAATTCTCCCAGGAGTATGTTTACCACATATTCAAATTCTTGCAAGAGGAATATCCATCTCGCCAACCTTCTTGATAAATGTGGTTTGTTCACCAAATAGATAAGAGCCTGATGATCTACATGGAAGATTACCCAATTGGCCAAAAGGTAATGTCTAAATTTTTGCAATGCATAAATAATTCTGAGGCATTTCCTCTCTATAACTATGTAATTCTTTTTTGCACGTGTCAGTATCCTGCTTGCATAGTAAATTGGCCTAAGCCAACCTCGTCTGGTTTCTTGCATCAATGTTGCACCTACTGTCACATCACTACAAGAGGTTGTGTGCACTTGTGACGTTTTTAGCGACAAAAATACATTGGGTTTTTATACTCCCCGACATCGCTAAGACCGTCGCTAATAGCGTTGCTACGGGAACGTCGCTATATGCGTCGCTATATAGCGACGGTTGCAGGCTTCCTTTAGTGACGCTCATAGCAACGTTGTAGAACCTTATATAGCGACGTCCGAGAGTAAAATTTTTTGGGTGGTAGGGCATTGAATACACTACCACCCATCAACCATATTGAATGTTTCAATAATAGAGTAAACCTAAATGAATCCAAGATAAGCCCAGATTCACCTTTGAAAGAAAGTGTAAGGTATAGACACAAAGTAGTCACCCACAAGACAATATAAGCATTAACTCCATCATCCATAATATTGTTTGCAGAATAAATATAAAAAACTGACAAAACTAAGTTGATGAAAGTAAGTCAATGACAATTCTACACATCATAGGCAAAATCACTTGATTGTTAAGCTTTGCAAATAAAATAGTTACAACAGCATTGTCATTAAAATATACATGGTTTTCCAATAGTTACAAAAAGACGTATACACGTCATCTCATTATACATGCTATGACAAAAGGAAACTAATGCTATCTAGCTACGGCTAGACTGACGTCCTCTAATCAGACGTCTCATCGCGTCCAAGCAGCGTATTTGTCGGATTCTACAGAAAAAAACAATAAGACTTTTTGTAAGTATAAACATAAAATTTACAAAACAATACAAAAAATGGAAAAGAGTAAACCATAACACTAACCATGCTGCCGCGAGAACTCAAAATGTCCATCAGGGTGTTTAAGCCCTTTTTGCCTGCATACTCACGCTCGTACGGTGTGGGTCACATCCTGTCATTGACCACTGTTCAAAACATACAAAGAGTCCATTATGTTAAAATTTAAAAGTACAAAAAGACGTAACTATCAAACCTAAAGAGCAATGCAAAAACAATTACAAAATCGGCCTCAAATACCAGTCGCTCCCCAAGTGGTATGAGCTCTCGGCCTCTACTCGTGCTTTGGCTGCCTCCTTTTGTTGCTTCCACTTGTCAAGATTCTTGCGCACTGCTCGCTTCGCATTCTTCCAATCTTTTTTGGCCAGCCAATCTGGTCTGTTCCACCATGCTTTATTGCCCCTTCTTGGTAGTCAACCACGGGGGAATGTTGTAGTTGACGATGACAACGGGCCATACAGTGTAAGATGTTGATCTCTAACCAAATGGATTTACACCATCCATAGCCAGGCCTAGGTGCAAATTTTGAGCTTCCCTGGCAAAATCTGGCCATGTTTCATCTATATGTTTCTAGGCTGTGCAATCTGCAGGAATCCGTAGCACACCATCTTAAGATTTATTCTCCTCATGCCATGATGCTAGGGCGGCCATGGACTTACATTCAAAGAAATGCTTGATGCAAGGAAGCAGAGGAAAATGTCGCAAAATCTTTTGTTTCGTGGAGATCTACTCGATATCTCTCGGAATCACATTTCGGACACTTCTCCATGTCTATGTATTCTCCTTTGAAAAGAATGCAGTTGTTAGGATAAGTGTGAATCGAATTGTAATCCATCCCCAAGTTTCGCAAGATCTTTCTTGCTTCCCCTCTAGAATCTGGCATCACATTATCAGCTGGCAGTATGTGCTCTTTGAGAAATCTACACAGCAAAAAAAATGCGGTACACTTGTGTAAGTAATCTATCAAATCATTATACATCTAGAGTTTTTTATTAAAGTAAACACATTATAATAGATCACTTGAACACGTACTCAATCATACAATGGCATATCGGCTTCACTTTTCATATCATCATAGATAAGCCTTTCTGAATCCATGATCGTCTTGATCATTTCATCGATCATCTCGGGCTCAAACATTGCCTCGTTGGGAATGTGTTCTGCATGATCATCCTCCGATCTGTCAAAGGCTACATCTTGTGGCCTCACGTATGCTGCTTGACCGAAGCGCCTGCAAACACGCCTATTGGGTTGCAAGATTGCTGCCTGTTGGTCAACGTCAAAGTTCAATGAGTTATAATTGGCAACAACTTGATCTATAATAGATGGATCAAACTCGCCAAATTTGCCAAAGTGCTACAAAGAAACGCGTCTTGTCCATCGTACAACATGCTTGCATTGATTACAAGGACATAAGATCCTTGTTGAGAGATAGGTGTTTCGATTGGAGGACCCCACATCCTCGTCACTACTCATAATGAATGTAAAAACCTTATAGCCTGGACATAAATTTAATCTTCTATTGGCATCCTTCATCTTTTATCTCTCTCTCTCTCTCTCTCTCTCTCTCTCTCTCTCTCTCTCTCTCTCTCTCTCTCTCTCTCTCTCTCTCTATGTTCACATTGTAAACTACCTCACATTCTCTAGTCATGTCCAATCCCCACACACCTCGGTCTAGAGGTGCATGGAGATCAGAACCACCGGGTTATAATCTCGTCTTTATTGCTCAATGCCTATATTTGTGGGTAGGAGAAATCTACACACCCACGTCTACACGATAGTGCATGTAGTGGACAAAACCCCTTTGCCTCTTCTCCAGCTGTAGCAATTCGCAGCATCTTAACATCTCTTCACAGCAGATATTTGTTCGAGGGATTACTTAGCACATTACATGTTGGACTCCAATCTGAGTATCGTGCCGTTGAAAGCTTTCCAACTTAAGGTCGCATCCGTAGAGAGAAAGAGAGGGATCACCGTTGGCCTAACTCTAATTTTTTTTCGTAATCCCGAAGGTAGACTTTAATATAAAAACTAAATCCAAAATCTAATCTCAAATCTAACCTAATTGAACATATGGTGATTCGCGGATAATTGAATATGGTTAGTGTGTGAGTTAATAGGTATCAGATTCTGATGGGAATATACATATTGTTGTGTAACTATTGTTTGCTCTTTGGGAAAAGCCTTCATTGATATGCACTAAAATCTAACATAAATCTAATCTAATCTTAAATCGAACATAAATCTAGATCTAATCTAATCTTAAACTCAAAATAACCTAAATCTAATCTAATCTTAAATCTAACCTAAACCTAAATGTACTCTAAATCTAATCTAGTCTTAAACTCAACATAAACCTAAATCTAATCCAATCTTAAATCTTAAACCTAAATGCAACCTAACTTAAATCTAACCTAGCTAGCTAATCTTGAATCTTGCCCTAATTTTAAATCTAACATAAATCTAAATCTAACATAATCTTAAACTCAACATAAACATAAATCTAAATGTAATCTAACATAACCTTAACCTAATTTTAAATTTAACATAAATTTTAAATATAAGTTAAATGTAATCTAACTAATTCTTAGATCTTAATCTAACCTAATTTTAATTAAATGTAATTTTAATTCTAACCTAACCCTAAATTTTAATATAACATTTCATTTCATAATTTCTCTACTTTTATCTCTCTCTCTCTCTCTCTCTCTCTCTCTTTGTTTTCTCCCCTTACCTCTCTCTTTTCGTCTTCTCCCTCTCTCTCTCTCTCTCTCTCTCTCTCTCTCTCTCTCAATGTGTGTATATATGCATTCTTTGTTTATGCATGTGTGTGTGTATGTGTTTTTTGTTTATGCATGTGTGTAATCTCTCTCTCTCTCTCTCTCTCTCTCTCTCTCTCTCTCAAAGACACAATGTGTGTGTGTGTGTGTGAGAGAGAGAGAGAGGGAGAGAGAGAGAAACAGGGGAAGGGAACATGAGAGAGAGGAGAGGGAAGGAGCATACCTGGCTCTCCTTCATGTGTGTGTGTATGTGTGTGTGTGTGTGTGTGTGTGTGTGTGTGTGTGGGGGGGGGGGGGGAGAGAGAGAGAGAGAGAGAGGGAGGGAGGGAGAGAGAGAGAGAGCGGGTTACCTCTTTCGCTTGAGCGTCGAAAACTCAAATCTGAGATCTGAGTCTCTGGCGTTCTCGGTTTATTTTTTACCCATGTTGGCGTCGTTGTCGCTATGGGCGTCGCTATGCAGCAAAGAAAATAGTGACACGTATATCGACGCTCATAGCAACACCGTGGATTTTCACTTTTGAGCGTCGCACTGCGAGAGCGTTGCTAATGTGAAGTAACTCTTGTATAGCATGAGATGTATCCACAAAAATATGGAATGGTAAATTCCAATCAAGAACAATTAAAATTGGTGCTACAGTCAACATCTTCTTCAAAAACCTGAATGCTCTATCCTACTCTTCTCCCCTTATAAGTACTACATCTTTCTTTGTAATCTTTGATCGTGGTGTACAAACATGTGCTAAATATTTCAAAAATTGGTTATGCCACTTCACTTGACGCAAAAATCTAGCCAGTTGCTTAATTGTCCTTGGTTCTTGTGCTTTACTGATTGCTTCCACCTTACTTGGATCTATAGATACTCCTTCATCAAATATTACATGTCCCAAGAGATCTCCTCTCTTAACTGCAAATGCACACTTGGCTAGGTTCAGTGTCAGTTTGAATTCACTGCATTTTTAAAAACACAACCTAAAGTGCTCAAGATGCTCCTGCTTCTTTCCAAAAACACTAAAATCATCCAAAAAAACTCTCATAAATGTTGTAAGGAATTCAAAAAACACATGTTGAACCACCTTCTGAAATGTTGGTGGACCATTCTTTAAGCCAAATGTCATCACATTGCTAGCATAAACTCCCCACTCAGTGATAAAAGGTGTTTTCTCCTTGTCCTCAAGTGCCATTAAGATTTGGTTGTATCCACTCAAACCATCGAGGAAACTATAAAGTTCATGTCCAGCTATTATATCCAATAGTCTATCACAAAAAGGTAATGGAAGTGGATCAGTTACTATAGCAGCATTCAATTTCCTATAATTTACACACACCCTGACCTTTCCATTCTTCTTGGGAACAACAACAATTGGTGACAACCAAGTGACCTTATCCAATGGATAAATGAAACCCACAACCAACAATTTATCAATCTCCTCTTTAACCTGTTTGGCATAGTTAGGACTCATCCTGTATCTTTGTTGTATAATTGGAATTGCATCTGCTTTCAAGTTAATTTTGTGTTGACAAAAACTAGCATCTACTCCCTTCATATCTGTATATTTCCATGCAAAGACATCTTTGAATTCTATAAACAACTCCTTCAGTTTCTCCCTGAACTCCTCATCCAGTTCAGCTCACACCTTCACTGTTTGTGGTTCCTCCTGAGTGTTCAGGTTTAGTTTCTATAATTCATCCTGAGTGAGCCTAGTAGTTCTTTCCATTTGATGTTGAAAATCTCATTCTGCCTACTTTACTACTTCAATAGCTTCTAATTATTCTTTGTTTCCAATCTGTAAATTTTTCAACAACTCATCCTTCTATGAATGGAAAGGAGCATGGAGGTAGCACTAACATTAAGCCCTCGTGTGTCCTATCGGTATTTTGAGCTCACAAGCATCAACATGGTGGAACTCTTGAGGAACAATTCATCTTCATTTTGGGGCCTCTTCAAGTCTTGAAGTGTGTTCCAAATATTTGCTATCAACGTGTCTGCAAAACCTGGTGTTCGTCCATGATTGCTGTGGAGATCTTTCATTGAAGGATGCTGAATCATCCGTTTGAAAATGTCTTTATTAGCGTTCATGTCCAGTCCATTTGTTTGAAGAAGAATATATAGTACAATGTCTTTGGCTACCTTTGCTCTTTTGACATTATCGTTTAATTCTAGACAGCCCTGTGGTTTTGCTTCATTAGTTGTTCCTTTGACTGCTTCATTCAGTTCTCCTACAGCAATGTTACCTTCATCTACTCTTTGTTTTCGTCTAGCTCTTTGTTCCTTTTGCGGTGAGACTCATATTCCCTGATTATCATGTCCTGCCTCAAGCGATTGGAAAGCACCTATTTCGTGTTATCCCCTTGAACTAATGCAAGCTCCACCATTTATTCTACGGAGCCACAAAGCAAGAAAAGTAAAAATTGTTATGAATATTCCAATTATGCAGCAGAAAGAAAGATGCCACAAATATAGCTCGCATCTCAGCAAGAAACTAGAATTTGATCGATAAGCGGAAAATAAGCAGAAGCTTACCTGCAAAACAAGAACCTTGTCCCTGATTTGTTGGTTGATGCTGCCAAAATAGTTTCTGCCTACTCACCAAGCAGAATTTTCACGACGAAAGCTTCACTTGAACGTGTGTGTGTGTGTGTGTGTGTGTGTAAGAGAGAGAGAGAGAGAGAGAGAGAGAGAGAGAGAGAGAGAGATTGTGCGCTCGTGTATCAGGTGATGCTACGAGAATAGTTCCTCCTTGCTCACCAAGCAAATTTGCACAATGAAAGCTTCAACTGAACATGTGTGTGTGTGTGTGTGTGTGTGTGTGTGTGTGTGTGTGTGTGAGAGAGAGAGAGAGAGAGAGAGAGAGAGAGAGAGAGTGCACGTGTGTGTATGTGTGTGTGTGTGTGTGTGTGTGTGTGTGTGTGTGTGTGTGTGTGAGAGAGAGAGAGAGAGAGAGAGAGAGAGAGAGAGAGAGATAGCTCTAGCACATCTAGTCAGGCGGCTAGTCTCCAGCCATGAAATGATTCCTACAAAATCTTCTGTTGTGGGCTGCCAATCTTGAGGACAACAGCTCCGGCCAGCCCTCGACGAGCCTGTTTATCTGAAAGCTAAGCTTATGATTGGATGGGAAGGAGCCGTTGGCTATGGCTGGAAGAGGTGGGGTGTGGGCTACACCGGCCAGCCAACCAGTTGTTGCCGGCCAAAAAGAGAGCTGCACACGTAGGCTCACGCTCCTGTTAGATGCTCTTTGGCTGGCCGGCCATCTTAGATATGCTCTTGCTGAGAGAGAGAGAGAGAGAGAGAGAGAGAGAGAGAGAGAGAGAGAGAGGGAGAGAGAGAGAGAGAGAGAGAGAGAGAGAGAGAGAACAAGAAGCGTGGTGGCTAGTCGACGTTCAAAAGGTTCAATTTTATTAGTTTTCAAAAAAAATTTACATCCAGTAAAACAACTTCCTCACTCCCCTAAAAGTTCCCTGCCACACTTTGATGTCCACCCACTCATGCTTCCACCCATAACCCCCACGAGGAAGAGGGAGATCACTCCATGCCTGCTGAAGAAGTGTTTGTCATACCCCCTCATACCTTGGAAGCTTGGTCAAGACAACTTCAAGACAAAGTCCTCATTGGATTGTGTCATGGTTTCATATCATATCTAGACACCTTATAAATTGGATTAGTCATAAGTGATTGATTACTCATGACTGGATGGTTAATCATGTCCGGTACCTTCCTAACAACCATTACCTATTTTTCTTTGAGAAAGCTAAAAGTGTTCTTCAAGGTAAAGGAAACAACTACTACATTAACAAAAAACACACCTATTCACATGGTACATAGGCTTGTTGAACTCGATCATTCAACCATCAAAAGTGGAGTTAATGTCCCGCTTGTAGCTTTCACGATGACATCAACGTGTCACTATGTGAAGTGAGTCGACCTCAACTAGGGCATGGAGGCACACTAGGTCACTAAGGAACCTATCTAATCATTCACTAAATCCTAGATAATCGTAACAAGTCTCAAACAGGTCCAGAAAGTAGGATGAGGTCTTCGAGCCAATATACATAATCCTCTCCATTTACATACCAAAGCTAATCCAAATGATCCCAAACTTAAATAGCAAGTCTTCCTACTTTAGGATAGCACTCCTATCAAGTCAACATGGCCATATCATTCAAGGCATCTATGCACCTCACAGCAAAGCTAATACGCATGCACTTTTTCTCCTATCACTATTTCATGTTTTTCGATTCAAGA
Organism: Adiantum capillus-veneris; assembly: GCF_014529385.1. Taxonomy (NCBI): domain Eukaryota; kingdom Viridiplantae; phylum Streptophyta; class Polypodiopsida; order Polypodiales; family Pteridaceae; genus Adiantum; species Adiantum capillus-veneris. The sequence continues at coordinate 3,307,586 of NC_140954.1, forward strand.
AATGCCCATAATCTCATATGGGAGCTCTCAGTCTCATGCTCGTGAAGCAAATAGTTCGGTGCAATGTTTTGCTATGGCGTGTAGAGGAAGCCACAACTACTCCAATGCAACAATCAGTAGTCAAACCGGGGCACCACATAAAACGTCGGATCAATGGAAAGCTCATTAATCTCTCCCTCTCTCACACATTCAATAATTGCGTTATCTGTTTTTAATTTATCATTGTGTTGAACTTACAAAATATGGCTTTTATACCTTATAGATAACACAAGTTCCCATGTCAAATATCCATGAAAATGATCCAAAAATAGATACAAGCTAGAATCTTAATCAAGCCCCAATCCATAATGTCAATTAATGAGACCATCAGGTCCATTATTGAAGCAGTCTCCACATTTAACGTTCTTAGTTCTTGCTTCAACACTCTCCCCCTCATATTTCTTGTCATCCTCGACAAACTGTATGTTGCATGTCAATGTGTCTTGTATCTCCCTCGTTCGTGAGTTGCTTGATGGTAATGAGGAATTGTACTTGTTTGTTTATATCCTCTTCCATTTGTACTCAATATGCTTTGATTGTGGGTTTTGTTTCTTCATAGCGGCATTTGTCTATGTCTTGTCCTTTGTTGTTGACGTCCCAATTGTACCTATTCCCTTTTTGGTTGTGATGATAGCGTTACATCATTCACACATTACTTTACCACCTCAACTCTTAATTTCAGCCAAATATTCCAAAAACAATAATGGTCGTCTTTGGTGGCATGTTGATTATATTGGTTACCTCTTCCATCCCGCCTAGTGTGGTCCATTTCTGTTTTGAGATTCTTTGTTTACAGGCGTATAGAGAGTGTAAGTACAAATTGTCATGCGGGTTCAATGTGACGTGCATAAAGAAAACAAAGGAAATTAAAAATATGTACACTGGATTAGGGTCTTGAACCTATGTAACCCTTGGGTAAAAACCCACATGGGAGAGAACATGCCGAATGGTAGACGTTCCTATATGAATAATTAGAAGTGATGAGAAGAGTTTGAGCGTTGTCCAGATACAGATTTTTGCAGGGCATTTATAAAAAGTGTGATGTAGTCTTTTGTCCATTGAAGAGTTAGCCCTTCAACTGAAGTCTGAAGTCTAAAGTCTTTCGTTTGTTGATACTTGTGAGTGCATGGGTGCATGGGACATTCTATATGATTGCACAAAGTTTGCATGGGTAATTATATGTTGTGCAATTTGAAAAATAGGCAAAACCTGGACACTTTAGGTTGAGAAATGTTGTGCAAGAGTAAGGCTATACATAAACTAATATACCAAAAAAATAGTCAAGTTTTTCCAGCTCATAAGGCAGTTTTGTGGATAGATAGCACATAGAAATCCATTTTGAAACTTTTCAAATAATTCAAAGAAAATGGTGACTTAGCAGGAGATAAAAGTGTCCCATTACCAGAGTTTAAATTGATTAATGGCAAAGATGTCGACCTAGTTTACTTGCCATAAAGGCAATGCTCACACATTGAAAAATCTGGTAGTCTAACACTAGTAAGTATAATGCTGAAGTGTTTTCATTCCCTCTTGGCTAATATGCCCAGGCCACAACTTAGTAGATAGCAGCTCGAAAACATAAATAGAGTGGATATAGTCGTTACCCCAATCTTTAAACCATTTTCAATTGGCACATAAAGGGTCTCCTATAATAACATATAGTTATTCTTGGTACCAAAGTCCTACTACTGCAAAGGTGTGTTCATACTTAGTCCCACATAATGCCATCACAACTTGTTATAGAATTCCAATTGGTCATTCTATATGTCCGTGAGCCAATTGCAACTTTAATCTTGATTATCCTAGAGCAAGCTCTCCCAATTTCCCAATAATGCTTTGGTTAAAATGGCAACACCTACCTCGCAGTCTAGAATGGCCAAGGTTTTAACACCTTTATATTGTATTGGCAATGTTGTGTTTCCATCTTCCCCTTCACAGTAGTCTCCTACTTTGTTAATAGGAACTTGCTTAGCATCTTTCTTTGGTGCCTCCCAGTCACTAACCTCTTGTTCAATGGTCTCGATAGGGTTTTTAATTCCATTTTATTGAGGCGTTGTCAAGTGTCGCGGAACTTGCCATGCACCGTGCACGAGCCATGAACATTACAAGCACACAATTGGGTAGACAAACTCAAGACAAAGCTATGGTGTGTCACTCACCTCCCACCGTCGTCGTCGAGTGATCTTCCAGTCGCGAAGAAGAAGTCACCGCATGATAGCTGCACCGCCTCGCCGCTATGCTCAATCTCTCTCTCTCTCTCTCTCTCTCTCTCTCTCTCTCTCACACACACACACACACACACACACACACACACACACACACACACACACACACACACACACACACACACACACAGGCGTACACGACGGAGAAGAAGGTCACGCAAGAGCTATCCTTGTATTTCAACTTTTGAGAATAAGTCTATTTTTGGGTTACATTGACTTATATATTCACTTATGACTTTTCACATATGGGTGTCCAAACTTGGGTGGTCAAAAGGTAAAAGCCCTAAATTGTCAACTTAACCCGAATGTAGCAAACTTGTGGTGCGCCTATCATTGGTGATCACCCAATCATCAATCATACATGTCTCAAATCCAGTAGCTCGATCCATCTCCACTGTATAATTTAACCTCCGACATAGGTTAACATGCCCCCCTTCCTGATGCAGATTTTGTCCCCTCGGAAGTTGAAAGATGTAAAGCTAAGCACGAGCAATTGTTGAAAAGCCATTTGTGATAGTCCAATCTGTCAAAACAATTAAGCATTGTGAGAGCATGCCAGTTCCATAAAAACAAATGATGCACATTAGAAAGGCATTTGCAAGCATCAAGGACCAGAATGGATGTTGGCCAGAGAAGCTCAATATTCAATAAGTCAGATTTATGTGCCAATGTTGCAAATTAACTAAAGTTCAAGATTATGTAAAGTAATGGAAGAATTAGCATTTTCTCCAAATGATTAATTCAAGTACACAACCGAGATAAGTCAAGGAAAACTTGCCACACTCAATTAGTAACAAAATATCCATGATGTAACTAATCTATGAACAAGCTAGTACTCCAAAGGTTCAAGGTGACAAAAAACAACTTCATGGCATAGGAGTGTTTTGTTTTTTTCTTTCTTTTTTATTCCGTCGACATGTTTTGATTTCTTGGCAAGAGTTACAAACAATGGCATTTTTCAAGAGGCAAAACTAGCATTGACCCTGGTTGCTTGTTATCGGCGAGGCCTTCTCTAAGAATCTACTAGCTCACCCAAGGCAAGGCTGATCCCTTCCACTCCAAGGCATCGGTCTATGAAAGAATTCCCTCACCTACCAAGTATGAATATGGCGATAGGCCGACATAAAAAGCACAACACAATAACATATATTGCCATTTTTGAAATCATTTCATCATTTTTCGTTTTTCTTTTTGTCGACTTCCTTTGATTTTTTTTCCAAGTTTTTTCTTTGAAATTAGCTCCCAATGCAAGAAACATTTTGCATAACCTTGTGACAAATGAAGAGAAGCTATGTCATAGAGTTTGCACACACAACTTCAATGTATGATCAATCATCAAAATGAGCTTGCATCCTTAACCCGAACAGGCATGTCCCAAGATTAATCCAAAGGCATCAACATTTCATCACGATTACCAAAAATAATATCAAACTTAGATTAATCATGCACACCAACACTATAATCGACCTTTCAAATATGAAGTGACTCTTGGCCAAGTCCATGTGGTTATGCATTTAAGCTCAAACATTCATGATACATAAAATCAAAAAGAGTAGGTGATGGAACAATTACACGTGACGAATATGTAAAAATCCTTTGACATGTGAATCATTGCATTAGGCTGAGTGACATGACCATGAATAACAAATCTAAGCTTGCACACCTTCAACATGTACAACATCAAAAGCAAATCATACCTCCAAAAAGCACATCAGTGGGAAAAGACAAAAATCACTACGTCAAAGAAGTAAATCAACATGAAGAATTTGATTCAATAACCCAGAAGCATTGAATTCTAGATAGGCATCATTACAAAAGTGCTCCATTCTCATTGCTAAATGACTCTTGCACTTTATTTTTGTTTTCTCTTTCTTTCTTTCTTCTTTTTTGTGATTTGTTGTGATATACACAACTAGATCAATTTCCTCTGAAAAGATGTCTTCACCACTTGAAACCAATTGTTCCAAGATAATCCATTGTGTGATACTAAATCAACAAGAGGTAAGATTCTTGAGTACTTTCATGAGAAACCATAGAAAGAAGCTTCTTCAACCATAGGAAAAGGACACAAAGAGCTAGAAGCGTCATGTGACTCCCCCCTTCCTAAGCTAGATGGAATGTATTGAACTTTCTTTGGAACCCAAACTAGCTCATAAACAAACATTTGGTATTCTACCATCTTTCCCTCGCCACGATCCTCATGTAAATTTGGAGCACTAAGATCACCTTGACTCGGTTCTTTAGGGGACCATGAATTACGTTTAGGCACCCAAAGTTGATCATTTCCTTCATAATAACCTTGGGCCTCCAAGAGTCTTACAGGGACCCATCTTAATGTAACCTTCCTTTTCTTTGGTCATTCAAATGATCTCTTAAAATCACGCTTTCGAAAATTAAGTTCAGAAGTAAGAGAGTTGGACAACAAAGTCTTTGGAACCCAATAATAGGTTTCCTTTGGCAACCTAGGCTGAGTCATTGAAATGATATGTGCCACTGTGGCAACATTAGACTCTCTAACAATTTGTTGTCTTCTACCACCTCAGGAGGTGATAACACTTGTGCCTTCGTTGAAACTGTGGAGCTCAAATCTTGTTTCTTCGTTGTGACACTACCAATTTCCCAATCAATAATCGTCATAGTGGCTGAGAACCATTTACGTCCAAGGTTCACATTCCCTTCCATAGAATCGAAAGGCATGACTAAAAGGATTTGATCCACAACCCCATTGTCATAGGAAATAAGAGTTTGCAAGATTCCAAAAACTGTGGTTGTGCTCTTATTGAAACCCTTGGCTTTCATAGTTCTCGTGGATAAGGATGGTTGTCCCAATTGACACCATACCTCATAATTCATTAAATTATGTTAAGCTCTAGAGCCAACAAGGCATTATAATGTATCTTTCCATTGGTGGGTCATGCTCATCGCAGTGGCACACAGTAACCTCCTTGAACTCTTCGGAACTTAGAGGAAGCGTCTGCACCATGTGTAACTGCCTGGAGGATCTACCATCTCTCTTCGGCTCACTTGTGCTCACATTTAGCTTTGGACACGTGGCTTTTGTGTGCCCTACCTCATTACAGCCAAAGCAACGATTTTCCTTTCGCGCTTTTGCATAAAACTCTTTTTTCTGGAGCTCCGAATCTATCATCTTCTTGAATGGTCGTGGTCCGAAAAAGACTCGAGGGCTAGAGGGAGGCGGGGACTCAGTAGGTCTAGCAGACATCTTTTTTTTTTAAAGAAGTAAAAATTGTGAAAATACAAAAATTACACAATTAACGCTAAAATAAGAACATAAACGGTAGAAAACTATAAAGTATAGCCACCCCCTTTCGCTTAATACTACGATCCGAGACGAGGTCTGCCCATCGAACGAGTTCCGACAATCGGAGGTGGTGAAAAGTGGCCTCCGTCAGTACACTTGCTTTTGAATAATTTGTAGCACTCGAGTGTTCTTTAATCTTCCTGTAGACTCATGTGCCTTTCTATAGACCCATGTGCCCAGTTGTGATCTTCAATTTGCACTCAAGTGCTTTTAGAAAATTGAGGTCAAGGTTAGTGCCCGACCAACATGGTACGAATGAGGGGGACCTAGCCTCAGCTTTAAGTGCCACGGGGTCCCAACCATGGGATCAATGGCTCTTATGAAAAATCAACGATGCTCGCAGATCTCAATCGTCGATGCGTAAAAACTAAACTCAGGATTGCGAGTTTAGTTTTTATGGTGGGGTCCGCCAAAACTAAACTCGGGATCGCAAGTTTAGTTTTTACATCGAAATCTATTGTTTTAAGTTCAAGTTTATGAAAAAACACATCTATTTCAAAAAAAACGCACAATGGCATGATGGTTAAGGCCCTTGACTCTCAAGCTAGTTGTGAGGGTTCAAATCTCGGTTGGGGAATCGCGGGCATTCCGAAATTAAGCCCCGCTTGATCGGTAAAAATTAAATTCGGGATCTCGAGATTAGTTTTGAAAAATCTAAACTTGTGATCTCGAGTTTAGTTTGAGCAGATCGATGGTCCAGATTGATCTTTCACTTGGAACCATTGTTCCCATAATTGGGGCGTGCATGATTTTTAAAAGGCACATGTGTTACAACTAGCTCCTTTACCCTAGGTTATAGCCAACCGTATGTGTATCGGGCAAATTATCTGCAAACTCGGTTGAGCTTTTGATCAAATGAATATAAAGAGAGAGAGAGAGAGAGAGAGAGAGAGAGAGAGAGAGAGAGAGAGAGAGAGAGAGATCAAATGATATAGAGCCTCTCTCTCTCTCTCTAAATATTTCCATATATATGTATACATATATACATACACATACAGTACATACTGGCTACACTTTAAAGAAAACGAATTACTTTCGGAGATTCTCTCCCGAGATCCCCTCTACCCACATGTCCCCTCGACCTCTCTCGTCGTGCAGCTCTGACGCCCTCTCTTTGCGGCCCCCTGCTTCTGCCTCAGCCTCTGCCCCTCCCGCCTCTGTGTGCCTGACGCTTGAGAGAGACCCAACTCCTCCTTCGCTGCCTGCTCCCTCTTCGCCCTACCCTTCCCTAACCAGCTTGTCTGCAAAGCCCACCCTTCACCCCCCCCTTCCCCCCAAACCCCGCGCGACTTGCCGCACCATGTTGCTTGCAGCTCGCCGCTTCCTTGCACTCTCTCGTGGCTTGCCTTCTATCCCTTGCTAAGACATCCTCAACCTGCTCACCCGCCGCAGGCACAGAATCAGAGAGGCGCATGCATGTTGGGATGGCGAGCCTGCTAGAACTGAGCTGTCGGAAGAAGCAGACCAACAAAGCTGCACAGAGGCTCTCTTCCTCATAGAGAGAGAGAGAGAGAGAGAGAGAGAGAGAGAGAGAGAGAGAGAGAGAGAGAGAGAGAGAGAGAGAGAGAGAGAGAGAGAGAGAGAGAGAGAGAGAGAATTCTCCCTGGACACAAACCCAAGACTCAAGAGGTGCGAGGGCCTTCTGAGTAGGCACTCTGTGCACACACACACACACACACACACACACACACACACACACACACACACACACACACAGAGAGAGAGAGAGAGAGAGAGAGAGAGAGAGAGAGAGAGAGAGAGAGAGAGAGAGAGAGAGAGAGAGAGAGAGAGAGGTCTCTCTTGAGTTCTCGCTTTGCTGCAGGCTCAGGAAGTCGCGCGTTCGAGTGCATGTGCAAAGAGAGGAAGAAGCAAGCCGCCCACCGCACTGCGAGAAGTGAGTTCAAGAGAGAGATAGGGACACTTCGAGAGAGAACCTACGCCGCCTTGCACCGCTCTTGTCACTTCTTTCCCTCGTTGCTACCTCTTTCAACTTTCAAGCATCATCGGTAGATTCTGCCCTTCGACGACTTTTGTAGAATCGTTCAGACATACACACACATACATACATACAATGAAAAACCTTTTGACAATGAAAAATCAAAAAACTTACTTTTTTTTTAAACAAAAGACTTTCTACTTTATTAGAGTAAATCATAGAACAAAGATAAAACTTGAGGGGGATTTTTCTTTTAAATGCAAATTTGGCTTTTGAAGATGTATTTTGATCTTTTAATGGGAAAATTTTCAAGACCAATATTAATATTATTTTAACAAATTGTGTAATTTTATATTTTAAAATTTTTAAAAATTATTTTAAAGAGACACTCCTATACTCTTTCTTAAAGTTCTTGAAAAATTGACACCTCCATGAGTCATGAGCAATTGTGCTACCTCCCTCCCCTCCCCCGCTGAATTGTAGTGTGTGTACGCACACATACACGAGACATGCGTACATGAGAGAGAGACTAAGGAAAACTCGAAGGTTAAGTATGTTTCTACAAATAGAGAGGGACTCGCTTGCTTATGGCAAAGTTAATCCGTCCACATACCAACTCCAAATGTAGTTCAAGTTTGTCACAAGGACGGGGGGGGGGAGAGAGAGAGAGAGAGAGAGAGAGAGAGAGAGAGAGAGAGTTGGTAAAGAGAGTAGGTTTGTGGAAATCCCATTATCAAATTTGACAAGATTGCATTTGATTGTGTGAATCGTCTTCTAAGATCATGGCTGGGCCGCTGTCAATGCACATGCATGCGTGTGTGTTTACACACACACACACACATATGTTCAAAGAAGTTCAAAGAAGGTGAGGGAGGAGAGTGCCACAATTACTTTTTCACGACCACAACAATGCACGGGTCACATACAACTGTATATATGTACATGTTGCCACCTTTGGGGGAAGGTGAGGAAGGAGAGTGCCACAATTGCTTCTTCTTAGCCGCAGCAATGCACGGGTCACATACGAGTATATATATATGCAAATAAAAATATAAAATTCTATACATGCGTCATCACAATAATGCAGAGGAAAATATATGTCGCAACATGCATATATATGCAAAGAATAATATATGGCAACACATGCGTCCTCTTGCTGTCTCATTTCGCGATCTACATTGTAAAACTTTAATCATGAGAATTTTGTGTCCGATCTTACTAGTAGTGGTTGCTTTTTAACCTCGTCTATGATAGTTTAGATAGCCGAGTTGTGAGGATTTGGGGTCCTCTCATAAGAAAAATGTTCCACAAAGGTTATCGAAAAAGCTATTGCTCATGGGTTGCACTACCACTACCTTCGTATCTTGAATGGTGAACATTGCTTAAGTTGGCAATTTGTTGGTCTTTGGATCTCTCTTGGGGAAGTGAGTCTTCCTTCATTCTTAGTAGAAGTGGATGTGGATGGGTCAAAGTGGATGTGGATGGGTCAATGCGGCAAAGGTTTGATGCTTCTTAAAGAAGAATAGCTTTGGATTGTCATGACATCTTGACTTGAGGGATCATATGCGTCATTATTAGATGTGTAATATCTATTTATCATTCGTTCTTCTATTGTACACAATTTGGCCACTTTGTAGATTCCCCAAGTACTCTCCTCTTCCATCCAGCAGGATAAGTATTCACTTGTGTTATCTCTTACTTCTCAAATGAGTCCTTTCACCACAATATAAGTCAAAGGGTACCAATAGTTGCTAGGACTCTTGGGTGTAGTAAACTCATGGCCTAAACTGCATGCTGGGTCGGGCGCAAGGACTCCTTTCCAGTTGCATGTTGCTTCACTTTGATGAGAATTTATTCTCGCTCATTGAAAGAGGTACATGTTTTATATTTTGCACAGACTCTTGGGGAGGGGATTCCATCATGTATGAGGTTTTTTTCTATAGTCTTAGCTTCCATCATTGCAAACCATGACATGCATACAGTGCATAAACAACAAACTTTACGGTAATGCATTCTTAAATGCACCCTAATGCTAAAAAGGAGCACCTAAGAGAGGAAGCATATGGTCACTCTTGACACCAGAGGGAGAAGTTTCTATTATTCCCTTTGAATGAGCAAATGAGAACACAATGCTTTTTTTAATACAATTGCTTAGGCTCTCCAAAACGTGCCTTATATGAGAATTGTTCAGTCTACAATCAAGATCCAACGGCCTAGCTTTAATCCGTGCAACCTTAGCATAAAAGTTAGAATAGATGAAGAGAAAAACATGGAGGTACATCATCCCCCCCGCACTTTCAAGTTGGTGTCTATATGCTCAAATTTTCTTGTGATTGTTTCAAGCAAAGAATTGTGTCCTTCCCTTCTTATGGGCATGGTGATGCATATATGGATGGAGGTTATTCCAATTGCCAAAGAGGGCGTGATCTTCTCTTTCTCTCTCTTTCTATGCATTGGATGATCGTTCTCTGCCTCTCTCTCTCTCTCTCTCTCTCTCTCTCTCTCATAGAACGCCGCATCTTGATAGGCTTAGAGAATAAAGGCAGACTAGTTTGTTTGTAGTAGGCTACTACTCTATGTCACTCTTCTGTCAAGTAAGCACTGGTCTGGTTCGCACTGTGACGGTCTTTTTTTTTGACAGAGTAGGAACTTGAAATCACACAGACTCCACACAACCGAATAGGAGTACAACCTGATCGGTGGGGGGCCAGACACAACGCACTTAGCCAACCCTTGTTGATGGTGGAGGCAAACCAAACCTAAGGACTTAGATGTCTTCAGGTTGCGAAGGGGGGCTTGAACCCGGGACCTTCAAGCACATAGACTATGACTCTACCAATTGAGCTAGCACCCGTTGACCACTGTGACGATCGTACCGCATGCGTGTGTGTATGCGAAGCTGCTCCAACAAAGGCATAAGGGAGGGGGGTCGCAAAAGGCGGAGGCCCCATCATTTGGTAGTCCATAGCTGCACCTTTCGTTGGGAGGGCCATGAAAGGTGAGCTTTCTGCAAAATGGAATACCTACCATTTTAAACTTTACGGTTGAAAACAACACTTTACGGGTTGAATTTTTTGTGCATCCACCTGCTCTCCCCCCCTCCTCCCCCCCCCCCGGCGTTTTGTCGACGCGACCAAAGCTTTCTCTACTTTCCATAGCTGCTTCCTCGACGGCTTGATTTGATTGTGAGTGCTCCTCGTCTGTGACGGCTGCCTTTCGCGCCATGAGCTTCTTTGGGCTTGGCAGGTACCTTCATTTTCACTCATGGCGTGCGTGCTTGCGTGTCTGTGTCTGCGAGTGCCTGTTTGGTTGATCACGTTGAAAAGAAGCTCCTGCTTTCACAGAAGGATCTGCTGTGTGCGTGGAGAGAGAGAGAGAGAGAGAGAGAGAGAGAGAGAGAGAGAGAGAGAGAGAGAGAGATCTTTTTTCAAAGGATCTTTTCCTGTCATTCTTGAGTTCCTTTACTTCAGAACGAACTCATTATTGCCAATCCATCTTGAATTTTTTCATTCTTCTTGTGGAATCTTTACGGTGCCCACGAGTATGCTGTGCTTAACTCACAGTAGTGCACTATGCCTAACCGTAAATGAGATTATGTAGTGGAAGCATAGGCATGTTTTGGCTACAGGAAAAAAGAGGTATAGTGGTGAGCAACAGAAATGGCCATTGGTAGGTGCTTGTATACACATTTTCAGAAAGCATGTTACTCACTACAAGTTTATGAATGGCTAGGACAGGATTTAGTCAACTCTTGTGCACATACTGAGATGATTTTGTTGTTTCAATCGGAAGTGATTAGTTGCCTCGTGAACGTTGGATGCCCCCATCCTTGCCTGTGAATTGCATTTGTGTACGCCTTCATCGTGCCTTACCTCCTCAGCATTCTGGATGTTACACTTTGCAGAGTGAGGCTGACTTTTTTTAAACAACACAACCAGTATCCTGATGTCAATCCGTTAGGGTTCCGTATGAGAATTACGTGAGAGGCAGCAAGACATGATACATTGAGCTCAAAGTGTCCTTAAGGCTCTTGCAGTTTGATAACTTAGGAGTCTTTGCTTCTAGATTGCCCTAATCGAATACAAGAGAATTGGGATTTGAATGCTACGTTATGTACATCTTGGAGTTGTCTTTGACTGTTGGACTCCTTGAGATTATTACGAGAGGAATTTTTATGGGGATGAGTGATGAATACTGCATTTCTACCTGCAAGCAATCTGGTGCCCAGAGGATGTTCTTGGTGACCATCAGCAGCGAACATTTTATGTCTGCATCTCTTTGGATCGTGTTGTTTGTTGTACCTCAATATATGCATCTGGAGTAAAGGCATTTGGCTATGCTGATGGCAAGCCCTATAAAAGTTAAAAGGGTCCTTTTGGCCGTATGACTATACATGAGACACGAGACATGTGAGGGAAAGCAAGCTGATAGCCAAGATAAAGTGGGGATTGATTTTGCCTTTGGTGAAGCCTACTAGAAAATGCACGTATGAGGCTGATTTGAGTGGAGATGATTTTGCATGAAGTTTGAAGTAAGCATTATGGCTGATGAGAGGGGGCTCTCAGACCAGCCCTCTATCTGCATTGGCTGCTGACTGCTGATTGAGGAGTTCCTACGTTTAGTGTAGCACCTAAGCAACCTGTAGATTGAAGGTACCAAGGATGATCTTGTGAAATGCCCATACTTGAGCGTACTTGTCCACTTGTTCCTTTGATTGGGAGTTTGGAAAGTTGGGTATCTTATGTACAGTGCAACGGAAATTTAAGGTGTTGCTTAAGACCTATGCTTTGCATTGAACCTAGCAGTTTAAGGGATACCAGAGACAAGAGAGAGAAGCTGCTGAGGGAGACTAAGACAAGACAATTGAATCGTTGATGGGATCCCAACCATCCTTTAAGGGCCCCAACTCTCTTTTTTTTTTTTTCCAAAAGAGAAAAGGGCACAGACCCCAAGGTAGAATTACATCAGAATAATACAGAGAGAACACCATAAATGGTATCACCAAAAGATAAAAACCTAGGGCAATCTAAGATACAAGATTGCCTCAAATCAAGGCTAGATATGGGGGTTAAGTCTTGAAGACCTCTTAGGCGTCTTCAAAGACTTAGCAGACTTCTTAGCACTTTCTACCAAAGAAGGAAAATGCCGCTCATAAGCTGAATTTATGCCGTCGGAACTGCTGCTGATATCCAAATCACTGCCCTGAGGATCAATTGGCGGATCGTGAAGGGCTGGCGAAGAAGTAGTATCCGAGGAGAGAGGGGAAACGTTTTCTCTTCTTCTATACACAAGCTTTGGAGCCTCTGTCCTCCTAGCTCGTCGTCTTCTTTTCTTCCCTTCCTTCCTCCTAGCTTGCTTCACTTCTTCTCCTTATCAAGTGATCTTCCAATCCCCCATTCGCATGAAGTGCCTCTTGTTTTGAAGCTTGTTGCCTTTGATCAGGAGAAATCCTACGTCGAGTACAATCTACAAAACATGGGCTTTTCTGCCACAAACAAAGCAGTGACCAGGAAGACCAATGAAGAAAACGGAAACCGGCCTGTTCAATCCAAAAAGGGCGGTAGACTTTACTTTAAACCTTGTTTTAGCTTTCACCCATTATTAGTCGTCTATTTTACCTGTACTTTCAAGACACAACAAAGGGGAGAGGGATACAGGCTGCTAGATTGCACCTCTATGAGTAGACAGACACCAGATTGGCCCCTAACTTAGGCGCCCCTTTCGGTATTTCTTTATTGTTCAAAAGAGGGAATAAACGCTGTGGTTCCCTACAAGCTGCCCCGCACAAACTCGGCTGAATTTCCACTATTCCAGCCCGATTTCGGCAGCATAACTGTACTAGAACCCTTCACGGTCAGTATTCCCACGCATTGGCCGACTTTCCTGACGCATACGGGCACTTTGCAAAACCTGGCGAGAATCTGCAGCACGCTGAATTCTCTGTTTTCAGCCCTGAAAATGCGCCAGATCACCTGTACAGTGGTCCCCTTTCGTCCCCGAACCTCTTGGGGGTATTAGGGTCCGTTTAGGGCCAAAACCCTAAACCTGCAAAAATACACAGCAGGCTGTAATTTACTGTTTCGGGCTCCGTTTCGCGTGCCGGTCGCATCCTTAGCAAGTCCTCGAGCTCCCGCACCTGTAGGGCTACTTGCCCTTTGAATCGGACGAGATTTCTGGCGTGAAACCTCTCCGAATTCACCTGTACCTGCGGGGGGATTAGCCGCTAGCTAATCCAGTACCTGTGCAAGAGGCTCTTGCCTCGGCAATCGCGCATGAACCCACACAACTGTACATTGGTCAAATGAAGAGCCCACTAGAGGGGCATAACATACTGCCAAAGGGGAGAGAGAGGGCAGTGCGTAGCGTGCAGGGCATCACTCCTGGCACCGCACTGTACATAGGAGGGAAAGCAAGCACTCCATAGCTCTTAACCTGTGACAAATCTGAAAATGAGGCTCTCTCAGCTTAAAATTCAGCGCCACTTCTTGTTGCATGAGGCAAGTGCACCAGAAGGTGCCACTTGGCACATTTATAAGCATTTTCCCGTTTCGGGGTTGCCGCCTAAAAATCTCCCAACCGGTTGCCCAGTTGACTTCACGGCAGAGTAAGAAAATGTTCCCATTGTCATTCCGGAGATAATGACGTCAACACATTTTCAGGTCCCAAAATAGCAGTTCCCTAAATTTTAGGAGATGCCGCCATTGTATCTTTCTAGGTCATCCGACCCTCTTTGTACACTGTGGCCACATCCAGAACTGAAATGTAGCCTCTGTAGCAAAGGATTCCTCTTTGGCTAGTCAATGACCCGACTTGGCTAACCATAGTCCTTGTCCAACCTTAGTGCTCTCTTGCCCTCAGGCCTGGACTCCCTCTGGACAGTTCCACACTAGCTATGCAATGCAGGGCAGTTAGATTTTCCGAGGGGTGTTTCCAAAAAGTGAAAGTAAATAGATAATAAGAAAGAAATCAACAAAAAGGATAGATAGTAGTCACACGCTGGTGACATACCCCCCTCTTGAAATCTCAAACGTCCTCGTTTGCATCTATGTCGCACATGCTTACTGTCAACACTGATGTATTCAACACCTGTCGACACATATACGACACATACATGCTCATTGTCAACCCTGGTGTATTCAACACCTCGTCGACTCATGTATTGCCTGCGTGTGAACCCTGTCCCAATGACATAGTGGTAGCTTCGCACTCTGCCATTGCTTTGAGTCACTAACTTTCCAATGACAAAATGGTAGCTGCACATTTTGCCACTGTCTTATAGTACACGTTGGATCCCGTAACACTTTCGAGCATACCCAAACCGACAGTTTAAGAATGCAGTTACACATGTACTCTTCAATAGAAGCAATCACTGTATCCTTGACAAACTGACAAGAAATACTCACTTCTATAGCACTAACCAAACTTTTGGACATTCCATAAGAGCAATTGCCAAACTGACAATCTGTACAGCTCTAACATTCATGTAACAGGTATTTGATTTGAGCTCACTTTAAATACCATGTACATCATTTGTCTCAGAAGCCATTGTCACACTGACAATCCATGTAGCTTTGAAACTCAAGGGGTCAAGGTAGGTTGCAAATCGAAGGCTTCTAGGTAAAGCGATAACACAGTTGGTGACTCTGCAAGTTCACCTTCTTCCATCCACTTAGCATCCATTGGTGGATAGTTTCTGAACTTTACCAAGTAACGCCTAGCAACCTTGCCTTTCAGTTTCCTTTCTTTGTGTGCCAAAATCTGTTCCGGGACCAAGATCTCGTCAAGTTCCTCGACTTCCGGCTGATCTTCAGCTGGCATATCTTCTGGCACATCACCCACATAGGGTCTGAGAAGACTCACATGAAACGCATTGTGAATCTTCCAACTGTCAGGCAATTTCAGCCTATATGCAACATCATTGATTATGTCGCATACTTGAAAAGACCCATAGTAACGCATGCTGAGCTTTAGAAACAGTCTTTCCTTGCCCTTCATCTTCTTTAACCTTGCCTTTTCAAAGCGTAAAAGCACCCAATCACCAAGTGAATATACCACTTCACGACGGTGACGATCAGCTGCTTTCTTTTGCTTTGCCTGAGTCCTTTCTAAGGCCACTTTGACCTTCTTGTACATTTCATCCATGTCCTGAACATACTTATCTGCTTCAAATATCTTGTCCTTTGTATGCAGTATGGGAGGAACTTTCTTGCCACCTTCAACTATCTCAAAGGGTGCCTTGCCAGTTGATGAATGCACTGTATTATTGTATGCATACTCCACCAATGGCAAATACTGCTCCCACTTTCCTTTATGCTCTGACACATAACACTTTAGCAGATCTAGGACAGTAGAATTTACCTCTTTTGACTGCCCATCTGTTTGAGGATGAAATGACGAAGAGAATTTGAGCGTGGTGCCCATATTCTCAAACAAGCCTCTCCAGAACAAACTTGTCATGCGTGGATCACTGTCGCTAACAATCGACTGTGGCATGCCATGATACTTGAAAATATTGCTCATAAACAAGCGTGCCATCTGATCTGGCTTTATCTTCTTCCTGACAGGAATAAAATGAGCCTGTTTGCTGAATCTGCAAATAATGGTCCAAATACCATCGTTTCCTGTCTGGGTTCTCGGAAGATCAAAATAAAATCCATAGCAATACTTTCCCATGGTTTATCTGGAATAGGTAGTGGTTGCAATAACCCTGGTGCCTTTTACCTGTCAAACTTGACCTTTTGGCATATTAGGCATTCTCGCACAAAGGCATCCACATCCCTTCTCAATGTAGGCCAGTAGAAGAATGTCTCAACCGCTTTAACTGTAGCATCAATACCACGATGCCCTGCATACGGTGGGACATGACTCTCTTCCAATATTTTGCGTCGCAATGGCTTTGTGACGCACAATCTGCCATGCATCATCATGAACCCGTCTTTAAGAAGATAGTGTTCATGACGTTGTCCATCCATTAGTTGCTCGAAGACCCTTGCAAAATCTTCATCATTTGCATACTGTTCTCTCATATCATCAAGTTCATGATGATAAGGAATCGACACAGCTGAAATTTGTGGCTTCCTTGACAAGGCATCAGCCACAACGTTCTTCTTGCCTTGCACATGCACAATCTGAAAATGGAACATGGACAAGATATTTGCCCATCGCATATGCTTCTCAGATAACTTTGTTTGTGTCAAGAAGTATCGCAAGGTCTGATGATCCGTTTGGACAACGAAATCTGCACCTAGGAGGTAGTGTTTCCAACTTAAGAGCGCATGAATCACAGCCAGTAACTCTTTCTCATAGGCCTGCATGGTCATCTCTGGCCCTTGCAAAATTCTGCTCTCATAGGCTACTACCCTGCCATCTTGCATTAGCACTGCACCAATGCTACTACCGCAGGCGTCACACTGGACCACAAATGACTTCCTAAGATCTGGCAACACAATGACCGGATCCGAAGTCATCTTTTTCTTTAAGAGATTAAAAGCTGAAATCTCTTTCTGTGTCCATCTAAAAGTGAGTGCCTTCTTTTGAAGAGCATGTAAAGGTGAAGCAATCTCAACGAAATTTCGGATAAACCTTCTGTAATAGGAGCATAGTCCCAAAAAGCTTCGGACATCATGCACCGTCTTCAAATTTGGCCATGACTTGATCGCTTCAACTTTTGCAGGATCCATTCTGACACCATCCTTTGAGACAATGTGTCCCAGAAAGTGAATCTCTTCCAGAAAAAACTCACTTTTCTTTGCATTGATGAGCAACCTATGACTGCGTAACTCTTTGAACACAATGGCCAAGTGATGCCTATGCTCCTCTTCATTCTTTGAGTAGACTATCATGTCATCAAAGAATGTACCAACAAACTGCTGGTGTGGACGGAAAATTCTGTCCATCATCCTATTGAACGTAGCAGGAGCATTTGTGAGACCAAAGGGCATCACTAAAAATTCGTTAAGGCCAAATGTCGTTCTAAAAGCAGTCTTGTGCACATCCTTTGATCTAATGCGGATCTGATGGTACCCACTCTTTAGATCTATCCTGCTAAACATAGCTGCTCCTTCTAATTTGTCCATAATATCATCAATCCTAGGTATAGGGAACCTATTCTTGATGGTATTCTTGTTCAGTGCACGGTAGTCGATGCACATACGCCATGAGCCATCCTTTTTTTGCACCAACAACACTGGAGAACAGAATGGAGATGAACTGGGCTGAATCAGCCCCTTTTCTAACAACTCCTGTACTTGGCCCATTATCTCTTTTTGCTGAGCCGCACTAACCCTGTACGGAGGCTTATTTGGTGGGCTACTGCCTGGCACCAAATCTATCGCATGGTCCTCGGGTCTCTCTGGCGGTAATTGAGACGGTAATGAATCGGAAAAACAGTCACTATACTGCTGTAAAAACATTGACCTTTCTTTATCTAGCACATATAAATTTGATTCATCACAATCTGACACTTCACGTGCAAAAACCAAGTACGCAGAAAGATGCTTTTTCATTACAGAAGTAATAGCAGAAGCTGATACAGTAGGAATAGACTCCCCTTTAAGCTTTACATCCAGAATATGAGTCTTTCCCCTGCTCTGTACTGTGATCTTTTTGTTGTAGGCATCCATGATTCCCTGTACACGAAACAACCAAGGAATACCTAACAACACATCACATCCGTCCAGTGGCATGATGTAAAATTCTTCAGCATCTACATAGAACTGGATATGTAGACGCAACTTTCCAATGATGGGTGTCACAGCCTCTGTATGGCCAGGACATGCCAAACCTGCCTCTGTTGTATACCCCATCTCTTCAGGTCTGATTCCCAACTTTGAAGCCAATTCTGGGGAAATAAAGTTGGCTTTGGCACCTGGATCAAAGAAGATAAGCACTGTTTGATCCCTGACCTTTCCCCATGCTCTGCAAAGCTCACTTGCATCTGAATTTGGCTTGTCGCCCACCATATCTGGCACTAGACCAGCCATGGGCTTCTTTCCTTTCTTGTCTTCCATGTCTTCAGAATCAGCTGGCCTTTTCTTTGTAGGACAGTTGTAAGCAATGTGGCCAGGCTGCTCACATATAAAGCATTTGTTTTCTGTCCTTAGGACTTTCTTTTGCTCTTCTGACTTGCGAGGAAAACGTCTTTTCCATTTTTTTGCTGGTCCTTTTTCTGATTCAGCTGTAGCTTTGTCTTTCCCTGCGTTGGTTGACTCCCGAGTCCCTTTAGGAGCCTCATTGGGAACATGCTTCTTGGCTGAATTTTTCTTGCCTGATCCTGCCTTGACGCCAGTGTTAAATTCACAATCTTCTCCCTTGAGCAAACCATTCCTAGTGTTTGCTACCTCGATGAGCTGCGTCAAAGTAGTGACTTTTGTCTTCGTGCAGTACTTTCTCAATCCTTTGGGTAGGCCACAACAGTATTTTTCAATCTGTTCTATCAATGGCACAAACCTATAGGAAGTTACTGGAAGTAGAGCTTTCCAAAACTTCCGATTGTAATCATCCAGATTTCTGCAAGTGGCAACATTTAGTTGGTGCCATTCTGTCATGACATCTGCTTCGAAATCATCAGATAACCATGCTGCTGCAAAAATCTGCTTGAAGTAAATCCATGTGGACGGAGCTTGCCCTTGAAGCAATAAAGTTGTCCACCATTGTCCCGCATTCCTTGTCAAGAAAGTGGCTGCCTTGCGGACCTTTGAAGCCTCTGTAAAGTTTCCCCTTGCATAGGCCTTGTCAAACTGCTGGAGGAATGAGAGAGCCTTCTTCCTGTCATCAAACCCTGTAAAGGTCGTGAATGACACACCTTTGCCACCTTCTTTGTACGGAGTTGGCCTCTCCAGCGGCGTTAAATTGTCATATGGAAGTGACTGAAACATGGGAACACTATTAGGGTTCATCTGTGTTCCTTGGCCGCTATTAACTTGACCTGGAAATGCCATATTTGGCTGCTGATTTGTAATTCCAGCCATACCAAAATTTACCTGTGGCATCCCAAATTGGCCTTGAGTGCTCTGAAACCCTAGTTGCATACCCATGACACTGTACATGGGGTTAGGCATCATCGTTTGAGCACCCCCAAACACTATTCCTGGCGTATAAAACTGATTTCCAGGTGCATGACCAGCCATGCTCTGGAATACCGATCCACCTCCAAAATAGCCAGGGTGTACTGAAGGCGGTGGGAAGACTTGTTGCATAGCCTGTAGGTTGCTTCCCTGTCCATTAGAACCAGCTATGGGCTGCTGCAAGTTGGCGGGCTGAACTGGTACAGCCTGAAAGATTGGCATCTCAGCCACCTGTTCTTGCACCTTAGGCATAGGTTGTGGAGACTACATGTTCTCCGTGGAGTGTACAGGTGTTTCCATTGACCGTGCGGTATGAATCACCTGTGCTCGAGCCTTAACAGGCTTTTGAATATGATCCAGTGACCCAACTTGCTGAGACGGAACAGGAGGTTGCAGAAAGGCTAAAAACCTCGGGTTCTGCATTACTTGTGTGAACATAGCCACAGCAGTAGCCAACTGGGTCCTGAATATATCGTCATCTGTCTGTGGTGGTCTTGAGGACTCACCCACTTCATGTGTCTGTTGACCCTGTGAAGAGGAAACCTCTTCAGTCACATCATCTGGTCTGTCAGCCATAATTACAATTCCCTGTGTCTGGTCTATGATCCCCTGTGTCTTCAAGCCCAAAACTGCCCAAGGCTCACTTCTATGGGAAAAAGTGATTTAATCCAGTCGATGGAACCATGAAACCGGCCTGTTCAATCCAAAAAGGGCGGTAGACTTTACTTTAAACCTTGTTTTAGCTTTCACCCATTATTAGTCGTCTATTTTACCTGTACTTTCAAGACACAACAAAGGGGAGAGGGATACAGGCTGCTAATTGCACCTGTATGAGTAGACAGACACCGGATTGGCCCCTAACTTAGGCGCCCCTTTCGGTATTTCTTTATTGTTCAAAAGAGGGAATAAACGCTGTGGTTCCCTACAAGCTGCCCCGCACAAACTCGGCTGAATTTCCACTGTTCCAGCCCGATTTCGGCAGCATAACTGTACTAGAACCCTTCACGGTTAGTATTCCCACGCATTGGCCGACTTTCCCGACGCATATGGGCACTTTGCAAAACCTGGCGAGAATCTGCAGCACGCTGAATTCTCTGTTTTCAGCCCTGAAAATGCGCCAGATCACCTGTACAGTGGTCCCCTTGCGTCCTCGAACCTCTTGGGGGTATTAGGGTCCGTTTAGGGCCAAAACCCTAAACTTGCAAAAATACACAGCAGGCTGTAATTTACTGTTTCGGGCTCCGTTTCGCGTGCCGGTCGCATCCTTAGCAAGTCCTCGAGGTCCCGCACCTGTAGGGCTACTTGCCCTTTGAATCGGACGAGATTTCTGGCGTGAAACCTCTCCGAATTCACCTGTACCTGCGGGGGGATTAGCCGCTAGCTAATCCAGTACCTGTGCAAGAGGCTCTTGCCTCGGCAATCGCGCATGAACCCACACAACTGTACATTGGTCAAATGAAGAGCCCACTAGAGGGGCATAACATACTGCCAAAGGGGAGAGAGGGCAGTGCGTAGCGTGCAGGGCATCACTCCTGGCACCGCACTGTACATAGGAGGGAAAGCAAGCACTCCATAGCTCTTAACCTGTGACAAATCTGAAAATGAGGCTCTCTCAGCTTAAAATTCAGCGCCACTTCTTGTTGCATGAGGCAAGTGCACCAGAAGGTGCCACTTGGCACATTTATAAGCATTTTCCCGTTTCGGGGTTGCCGCCTAAAAATCTCCCAACCGGTTGCCCAGTTGACTTCACGGCAGAGTAAGAAAATGTTCCCCTTGTCATTCCGGAGATAATGACGTCAACACATTTTCAGGTCCCAAAATAGCAGTTCCCTAAATTTTAGGAGATGCCGCCATTGTATCTTTCTAGGTCATCCGACCCTCTTTGTACATTGTGGCCACATCCAGAACTGAAATGTAGCCTCTGTAGCAAAGGATTCCACTTTGGCTAGTCAATGACCCCACTTGGCTAACCATAGTCCTTGTCCAACCTTAGTGCTCTCTTGCCCTCAGGCCTGGACTCCCTCTGGACAGTTCCACACTAGCTATGCAATGCAGGGCAGTTAGATTTCCCGAGGGGTATTTCCAAAAAGTGAAAGTAAATAGATAATAAGAAAGAAATCAACAAAAAGGATAGATAGTAGTCACACGCTGGTGACAAAAACCCTCTGTAAAATTTCTCCCCCATGAATGGTCGGGAGCGAAATAAATTGCGGAGGGTTCTTCGCCAAGATGGGAAGAGCACCATCCTTATGGAGATTGTGCGATCCTCATCATTAGGAATCACAGCATCTCCAACCACAAAACCCATACATCTCCCAATTTCATTAAATGCGGAGCAAATTCTAGAAGAAGTCCCGGGAATCTAGCTGTAACTGCAGTTCCACCTACAAGTCCATTTAGATCCATTCCTTGTGTCCATTTGGCACGAAAGCCTGTGGCAAAATGAAAGTCCATAGGGCCCTGTGCTAAGACCTCCATGGCTTGACTTTCAAACTCGAAGTGCATCCTGAAGAAGCCTCTCCCGAGAGGGGAGACATTCACAATCTTAAAATTGACGTGAAGAAGCGAAGCTTGAAAATAGTCCTTCAATAGCCTTGCTGAGCATAGACTTCCCACCACTTAACAGACCAAAGAACAGGATTCCAAGCTTACGGTAGATTCGTGAATGGCGTGCAAGGTGTCAGAAGAAAGATGAATACCTGTTGTAGAAGCGGAAGGGGGGGGTCGGAGGGCCTCATAAGGGTCTCCTGAAAAGGTTCCTTGAAGAGGAATTGTCACGTGACACATCCCAACCCTATGTGTCCGTGGACAATCTACACCATAGCAGGGTTCCCGTTAGTCAAGTCAGTTTAGATTAGCAATGATCTGGCACTTTTGTGAGTCTATTTGTAGACCGTGCATGCCCAGTCACTTAGCATAGATGCATATCCTCCGGTTGCACATAGCATGATCATCGGAATTCCCATCAGAATCCATTAGCATCAGTTAGGGGAATTTTCCAGTGCATTTTTCCTATTTTTCTATTTTCGTATTTTTGGTTATTTTCACTTATTATTTTTAAGTGACTTTCCAACAAAAGTAGGTAGGGCAATTTTGCTAAGTTAATATATAAGCAAACCCAAGTTAGCACTTTTTGACAGAAGAGGCAACAGGAGCTTCCCGCTCAACAGGCAACTTCTCAGCAGTACCCCCCAGCACCCCCAGCGTTTTGGATCCCCATCCTCGCCGGGCAAGTTCCCATCCTCAGCGTTTTCTCAGCATCAGCCGTCGCCATCAAGTCCAACCCTTTCTAGCGTTTGTTCCCCCTTCAGGCAGCCCCCAAAGCCCAGCATTTTTGGGATTGCAAAGCATCAGCAGAATCAGCGTTTTGACATTAGCAATTTCAGCCAAGCTAGCGTTTTTGCTGGCGTTTTTGCATTGCTGCAGCATTTTGACTTTCAGCCCCAACCTGCGGCAGATACACAACATTTTCAGCCTTTAGCAAGGTAGTAGATACACCCCAGATTGGTTGCAGAAGTTCCCCCATCTTTAGCCCAAGAAAACGCAGTCAAAACAGTCATTTTCAGCCACCGAAACAGTCCCGAAATTCAGCGATTAGAAGATCTCAGATTTCAGCCACCAAGTCGTCGTCGTCATCCCCGTCGTCGTCATCGGCATAGTCCCATTGCATCAGTCCATTGCATTTGCATTGTACACCTTTGTGCAATCAAAGTAGACCACTCTCGCCGACGAGAGTGTGGCCTTCGGAGGAGGGTTTTACAACCTCTCGGGTGTCGTATCTCTTCTCTCTCCTTCTCTCAGTCTCATTCACTTGCACGCACAATCCACTCACTTTGTTCGTGACCACAACACTATACAGACGGAAAGCTCTCTTTCCCTAAGAACTAAAAGGAACCTTGAGCAATAAAGATCACTAATCTTGAGAAAATACAACATTCATTTTGCTGCACCTAACATTGGTATCAGAGCTTTGGAAGTGTTCTGCATTACTCAAGGAAAGAACCACAAGAACCACAAGAAATTTTTTTGCTTGTTGCGATCGCACGAACCCAAGTTTACTTGGGCGTGGGGATTCCTAATCGTGTTTTGTTGAAGAGTGACAGGAATCCCAAGAAAGAAGGCCTTGTCCAGCCTCCCCTTGCGTCTCTTTTCACTCATTGAGAGCGGACCGTGCACTTAGCAGTCGGCCAATCGACGTGAGGTGGGAAAAAGCAACCTTGGTGTGAGCGCAAGGCCGCCAAGGGGTGCGCCCGCAGAAAAGGGTTGAACTCGGGTAAAGAGAAGATCCTTCTTCAACGTGATTTGCAAGCGAAAGAAAACCTCAAGAACCCCAAGAACCCAAGATCCTCAAGACTCAAGAACCTCAAGATCCTCAAGAACCCAAGATTCTCACGAATCAAGGACCTCCAGAACCCAAGACCCCCAAGAACCCAAGTTCCTCGTGAACTTCAGAACCCAAGACCCTCAAGAACCCACAAGAACCCACGATTGTAGAATGATCATCACTCGAAGCGGAATGGATACTTCTCTTGGAGGTGATGAGCATGAGAGAGGCGAAGAAGAATTTTCCCGACCAAGAGGTTTTTCCGACCCTCCCCCTTTTCCATCTACGACAAAGATTGCACTAACTCCTATGGAGGAGTTGAACCAAGAAAGAGAAGCAGAAAGAAAAGCCTACGAAGAAGACATGGCAGCCATCGAGCGTAAGTACCAAGAAAGAAGGGCAGCCATAGCGCGTGAGTACGAGCAAGCACGCTTGGAAGAAAAAGAAAGACAAGCAGAGAACCAAGCAAGACAAGCAGAATTTTATCACGAGAACAAAGCACGAATGCAAGAGATGTTGCGACTCTTTTCTCAAGTGTCGACACCGATGCAAGAGATTCGGGAAAAGAAGACTCTCTCGGTCTCTGCTTCTCCAAAGCATGACACACAGGATTTGCTTGATTATGTGAAGCATGATGATGATTTGATTGACAATGACTTGCATGATGTTTTGATTGACAATGATAAGCACAATGATTTGCATGATGATAAGCATGATGATTTGAATGACAAGCATGATGATTTGGATGATAATGATGAGCATGATGACAAGCATAATGATTTGCATGATCAAGATGTGATTTCTCACAAGCATGATAAATTGCATGACGAAGATGTGATTGTTCACAAGGATGATGTGTTAGTGGATGCTTTTTCTAGCGAAGCTAACCTCATTGTAGATTCGAGCAGTCACGAGGATCTGATCTTGGCTTTCGAGTCGAGGTCCAAAGACACATGACGATTCGATCATTCAGGACGAACCGATCTTGGCTCTCAAGCCTTGGTCCAAAGAACCATCACAGGAAGTATTATGTGTTCGCATGATTGATACGCACGCATTGTTCGAGTGTTTCATTCGTGACGGTTTCCTGTATTTTAGTCAACATCGTTATGTGATCCCTTTTGCTAGGCATGACATATTGTATGTTGAGCACGTTTCTCTCATGGATGAGCACGAATGTATGTGGATTTTTCGTGAAAAGCTGAAAAGTTTGTATGTAAGGAAGTCGCATTCCATGTCTCTTCCTTGGCATGACACAGTTTTCGAACGAGCACATGATAGTATGAGCACCAAGCATGGACATTTTTATTGTGATTTGCCACAGTTGATTGATTTCGATCAAACAGAAAAGATTCGACCGCATTGTCTGCATGTGTTTGATGAACGGGTTGTCACTCCGTCTCTATGTTCATCTACATTGCATACACAGTCTTTAGCGAAGACAAGATTTGTTTCCTTCACTTTACATGGAATGGGTATGTTCATGGTTTTGTGTTGGAGATGGTTTCAAGAATTTTCAGCCATGGAGATTCTTGAAGACGAAAGAAGCAAGACTTTAGACAAAGTTGAAGCAAGGAAGGAGATTCAGAAGATTTTGTGTCGCTTTCAGCGCGGCCTAAAGAAGCAAGCGTTGCAGACCTTTATGAAGTTCAAGTACCGCATGACCCACACAACAGAGTGGGCCGGCGAAGAGTCCCTTCCAGGATTCCGGATGCTGTTGGCGATCTCCCTCGACACCATACAATTCGGTACTCGTACCTCACTTTGAAAAGGAGGGGATGTCACGTGACACATCCCAACCCTATGTGTCTGTGGACAATCTACACCATAGCAGGGTTCCCGTCAGTCAAGTCAATTTAGATTAGCAGTGATCTGGCACTTTTGTGAGTCTATTCGTAGACCGTGCATGCCCAGTCACTTAGCATAGATGCATATCCTCCGGTTGCACACAGCATGATCATCGCAATTCCCATCAGAATCCATTAGCATCAGTTAGGGGAATTTTCCATTGCATTTAGCCTATTTTCGTATTTTTGGTTATTTTCACTTATTATTTTAAGTGACTTTTTAACAAAAGTAGGTAGGGCAATTTTGCTAAGTTAATATATAAGCAAACCCAAGTTAGCACTTTTTGGCAGAAGAGGCAGCAGGAGCTTCCCGCTCAATAGGCAACTTCTCAGTAGTACCCCCTAGCACCCCCAGCGTTTTGGATCCCCATCCTCGCCGGGCGAGTTCCCATCCTCAGCGTTTTCTCAGCATCAGCCGTCGCCATCAAGTCCAACCCTTTCTAGCGTTTGTTCCCCCTTTAGGCAGCCCCCAAAGCCCAGCGTTTTTGGGATTGCAAAGCATCAGCAGAATCAGAGGGCCAAGGGAGGGGGGGGCGAGCTGGAAGGATGAGGCGAGGGAGCAGGTGGGGATGGGGCAATGGAAGCTACAGGATATCAGCGCGCGGCCTCTTCGCGTTTTTTAGAGGTTACCAACTATCCGGGATCAGGCCCCCACTCTCTTACAAGAGCGGTATTTGCTTTATTGATTGCACAAATGACAACACACGATTTGACATTGATGCTCAACGCAATGCACTCTGCTTACGATCACAATGTAGAGTGCCTTTGCAAGAGGCACCTTGGGCTGGTTCAGACAGGCTGATCCAAGCGAGCTGCGACTTTTATGATGGCTAGAAAGCTCAGATATAAGAAACTCTGATGGCTGCAATCTGTATTTCTTTGCATGGAAAAGCGTGGTTGATGTTGATCGTTGAGAAACGTAGATCTGCGATTCTGAAAACTCTGACCTCCAATATTGGAAACACAGCCTCTTCTTCTATCTATAATGACCTGGCAATGGGCCACCTCCAAGTTGCCAATAGGTGCTGAAAATGCAAGCTTGAACTGAAAAATGTTGAACGTCTGAGAGAGAGAGACAAAGGCTTGATGTGCTAATTGTCCTAGAAATTGAAATGGAAAATGCTAGCTGTAGGGTCCTCTCCTCTTCTTCTCGCTGTTTTCAGGGCTCCTGATCTATTGGCTTTCTTCTCTAGAGTGCATCACTGACTTGTCTCAAAGGGAGTGTTTTTGACCAGCCCTTATCCATCAAATTTAGGTCACTTTTAACTAAAGGCCAATAATCAAAGGAATTTGATGAAATGCGCGCAATTCCCATAAATGTAAAACTGCTAAAGGCTTGTTGCACAAGAGACTTGCTAGCTATATAGCCCATATGGAGATTGGCCTGATGATGTCTTGGATCCTTGCTGTTGTGTAATAACACTCACTACGGCCTTGTATCATCTTGGGTACAAAAAAGGGGATGCTAACTAAACAATAGAACCACTTGAGTGTGCGAGTCTTGCAAATATGCCCACGAATGTAAGGTGTAGCGGAATGAATGTTTGAACTTTGCTCAAGATGAGTGCTCCGAACTGTGCTCAAGGTTCCTTTTGTTCTTATGGAAGGGAGAGCCCTTCCGTTCTTAATGAGAGAGTGCTATGATCACAAACAAAGTGAATGGACACTGTGCGTGCAAGTGTATGAGACTGAGAGATAGAGAGAGAAGAGAAATACGACACCAGAGACGTTTTAAAACCCTCCTCCGAAGGCCCCACCCTCGTCGGCGAGAGTGGTCTACTATTGATTGCACAATCTGATACAATGATGCTGATGCAAGTCTAATTGCTATGTCTATGTCGACGGTGTGGACGACGAGGACAATACTATGGCTGAAAACTGAATGCTTCTATGGCAACGGCGACGATGACGACGACGCTACTTGCTACTGTGCTTTCGTGTGCAACAAACGCTGTTTCTCTTATGGCTGAAAATGCTGGACTGTTGTCATACAATCACTACTCTGCTGCTGTCCAGAAATGCCGCTCTTGCTGGTCGCTTGTTGCTGAAAAACGCTGATGCAATGCCCACCAAAAACGCTGTCCAAAATGCTGATAGGCTGAATTCTGTTGATGCAAAAACGCTGGTATGACTGGCTGAAAAATGCAAGTTGCAGGGGTGCAAATCGCTGATCTTGCTGGGCACTTGCTTGCTGAGGAGCCTTGCTGGAATCGCCAAGCTGTGGGCTGGTCAAAACGCTAGGGTTGATGGTCTTCTTGCGGTGAATGCTTGGTGAAAACGCCAATGCTTGGGTGTCTTGCTTGGAGGAAAACGCCACCAAGGGTTCTTGTTGAGAAGTTGCCTGTTGAGCAATGGTGCTCCTGCTGCCTCTTGTGCCAAATTCCAATTAGTGCTAGTTTAGGTTTGCTTAAATACAAACTTACTCAATTTGCCCTACCTACTTTCCAACAAAAGTCACTTAAAAATAATAAGTGAAAAATGTCAAAAATAGGGAAAATAGGCTAAATGCACTGGGAAATTTTCCTAAAGGATTCTGATGGATTGTGATGGGAATGCTTATGGTCATGCTGTGTGCAACCAGAGGATATGCATCTAATCTAAGTGACTGGGCATGCACGGTCTGCGAACAGACTCACAAAAGTGCCAGATCACTTGCTAATCTAGACTAACCGGACTGACTGAACCCTTGTCGTGCTGTAGCTTGTCCATGGACACATAGGGTTGGATGTGTCACGTGACAACGAAGGTGTCGGATTACTCCTTTAGGCTTAACCTACATTACCCTAAAATAGTATTTTTTGGTGTGGTTGTATGGTGATGATTCTTATTGTTTTAGTTTTGGTCTTTTCTTATGTTTACTAGTGTAGCAAAGGGGTTAGGTATTTATCATGTATAGAAAAATGCTCAAAATTTTACTTTAGTATGGGTAAACACTATCAATTTTAAAAATATGTTGAATACTGTTAATACACATATGTACATGTCTATTATGCATGGCTGCTCACTTGTAAGTGCATGAATACATGATGAATCTTTGTTTCTTTTTTGGAAGCATTTCATATTACATCTCTTGTGATTGCAACAGGAATCAAAGAACATTTCGCCCTAAGAAGAGCACACCATCAGGGAGTAAGGTTAGTTTTTCATTATCTTCTTAGAAATTTTCTCTTATGTAGATTGCATGTAGTTAGTGTTGGGCATTTAGTTTGAGTCAAGGTTAGTTTTTCATTATCTTCTTAGAAATTTTCTCTTGTGTAGATTGCATGCAGTTAGTGTTGGGCATTTAGTTTGAGTCAAGGTTGTCCTTTAGGCACAATCACTTTCTTTTTGTTGTATGATAGAAAGACTCGAGAAAGAAGTCAAAAAGGAACTTCAAACTTTGAAATAGATTAGCAAAATACCTTATCCTTGAGTGGTTTCTGAAAGGTATTCAACACCCATGGATGGAGAGGCCGCAAGAAGCTTCTTGATAGCTGAAGCTTGGAAGAGAGGGGGCCTCATGGGCTTGTTTTAAGAAGAGGCCTACCCCAAAATCGAATAAGCTTGCCCTTTCAAGTCCCGGAAGACTTTCAGACATCAGATTCCTCTATTCTAACTTGCTAAACGAAGTTTGGTCATCTCGAAGTCCATCTTAGGGACGCGTCCGATTGAATCGACAATGGATGGTGGGTTTGAACTTTGGTTATTTCACATTGGGCTGTTCCAGAAAACAAGCGTCCCCATTTGACTGTCCTTGCATCCCTTTCCCCCTTGTGCTGACCACGCTATGCCAATATGCATATGCCATATTTCCATTAATGAGCTTGGTTGGGAGTCTCCAACCGTCCTCCATGAAAAAGCTCATTGTGACATAGAACTTGTACACATTATATGGGTAGCATGTATCTATGGATTTATGTAGGTGTGTGTGTGTATGTGTGCGTGCGCATGTGCCGTGTGTGTGTGCTCGTGAAAGGAATCTGAGCACGACTCGTTTGTTTCAACTGACAACTTCTAAGTAATTGCAGCTTAAGTGCTTTATATACCTATTACTGTGATACAGCTCTAACTTTGTTTCATGATGTGCCGATCGATTGCGCAAACTCTAAATTTTATTGTTTCTCTTTTCTGCAAATAGGGTGCTCAACTTCGGAAGCACATTGATGCCACTTTGGGAAGTGGGAATTTGCGGGAGGCTGTTCGTCTACCTCCTGGCGAAGACTTATACGAGTGGCTGGCTGTAAACAGTGAGTTCCTTTGGCAAACCTGTTCAAAGTGCTTGCTAATCGATCGGTTTCTCTTCTTGGTTATTCATTGTTGTAATGTA
The DNA here is from genome assembly GCF_014529385.1 of Adiantum capillus-veneris. Classification (NCBI taxonomy): domain Eukaryota; kingdom Viridiplantae; phylum Streptophyta; class Polypodiopsida; order Polypodiales; family Pteridaceae; genus Adiantum; species Adiantum capillus-veneris. Next base: position 3,337,650 of record NC_140954.1, read on the forward strand.
AGTGAGGATCGTATCGAGGCTCCAAATTGAATGGGCGAGACAAGCATTGACAGTTCGATGAGCTTTTCAATGAGCATGCAATGATGTTTACTTTGTGTCTGGTTTGTCTCTCCGCAGCGGTCGATTTCTTCAATCAGGTCAATCTCCTATATGGGACACTCTCAGAATTTTGTACTGCTGAGAACTGCCCCACCATGTCTGCTGGCCCTAAGTGAGTAAAAATGTCTTCCGCTTCTTCAACAAAGGCGGAGTGTTCTTCCGTCGTTTGATGGTTCCTCCTGTTGCTGTGGATGCAGGTATGAATACAGATGGGCCGATGGTGTGCAAATAAAGAAGCCGATCGAGGTTTCCGCTCCTAAGTACGTGGAGTACCTTATGGGATGGATCGAGGCACAGCTTGATGACGAGTCCATCTTCCCCCAACGGCTTGGTATCACACTTCTTAGCTCCCGTCCTCTGTGATTGAAGGACATTATTAGCGCAGATTCTAAAGTGAGTCGCTTGTCCCTCTACGCAGGTGCTCCATTTCCTTCAAATTTCAGAGACGTAGTGAAGACCATTTTCAAGCGGCTATTCCGCGTATACGCACACATTTACCATTCTCATTTCCAGAAGATTGTGAGCCTGAAAGAGGAGGCACACCTTAACACATGTTTCAAGCACTTCATACTTTTCACATATGTAAGTACACACAATCTCTCTCTCTCTCTCTCTCTCTCTCTCTCTCTCTATATATATATATATATATATGTGTGTGTGTGTGTGTGTGTGTGTGTGTGTGTGTGTGTGTGTGTGTACTCATTTAGATAAATTGATTGATAGATACACAGACGCACATGAGTGCACATGCACATACATGCCCATGCGCGCGTGCACACACACACACACACACACACACTTTTTTTTTTTGTAAATCTGCTTTGATTAATTTACAAGTGGGAAACCTCAAAGCGAGGAAAACCCACGAAAAGAAAGGGATACAAAAGACGGAGCACTATGAGGCTCCGAAGGCTAGAAACAGTCAAAGTAAATCCTGTAGGCATCAAGAGTGATGTCTTCAGCTTCATAGGCAAAATGCAGCGCTTGACCAAGAGATAATTTGAAATAGGGAAAGGGGTCAACAAAAGTGCCCTGGAACATTAAGGAGTTCCTATGATGCCAAATGGCCCACATAGTCCAAAATCTCACACACACACACACACACACACACACACACACACACACACATGCATGCGGATTGTGTATATATATATTTATATATATATATGTATGCATGTGTATTTATGCGCTTGCGCATACACACACACATGCATGTGTATATCTTCAAATAAGTAGTATAATTTTGATACAATTATGTATGCAGGTTGTGTGTGTGTGTGTCTCTCCGTCCCTCTCTCTAAGAAGGGCATCATTGATCTTTCATGCTTCGCTCTTTGCAGGAGTTTGGGTTGATTGACAAGAAGGAGCTTGCACCACTACAGGAGTTGATTGACTCCTTTATGGTGTCATATCAAGTGTAACCCTCAACGTGGAGCTCAAACCCCCACTAGAAATAATGTCAGATTTACACGCGTAGAAGGTTTTAGTGTGCGAGTATTTGTGTGCTGGTGCCATACAATGCATGTTCCTTCCCCCCCCACACGTCTGTAATTCCTATTGCTCTTGTGCTTTTGTGTCGAAGCTGGACACATTTGTCAACAGAGTTTGTGTGTGTAAGAATGTAGAGTATGCAAGGTTTTATTTTTTATGCTGAGATAAAAAAAAATAACAGTTGAAAGACGAGCAATAGTTGCAGTAGGACAGTAGTGAATTGAAGAAAGGTTTTTTTTTGTTTATGTTCCGAGGACTGTAGGCTATGGGTCGAGTTCAATACAGCAGGATCTGCAAGCAAGGGGGGCATGATGAGGATGTGATAGCATCATTTGGATGAGTGTTGCCGAAAATTTCTTGGCTCATTTCTGGTAGATAGGTCCAGTAGAGCTTTTGGGAATGGATTTGATAGTAGCTTTGGTTACGAGAAGGTTTCGGCACAGTAGGTGCACCAATCACGGTTGCAGATCTCTCTCTCTCTCTCTCTCTCTCTCTCTCTGGGCATGTCTTGCCGATGGAGTAGCAGGTACATGTCTAACCGGAACGATCGCAAAATGAAAAATGGAACTCATGCTTAATTTGTAAGCAATTAGAGTTAATATCTTGAATCGCATACCCTCTTTAGCATAAGCAAGAGGTTATGGAAGAAGAATGGATTAGGGAAGTGATAGTATGTACTTCTTATTAACCCATAGTGAAAGTAGTTTAAGATTATAACTATGGGATCCTCCAAGAGAGATGGAGAAGCAAGGCATAGCCAAGTAAGCATATAAATTAAACACAAGAACTACTTACAAAGGAGTGCCAAGGAGTACTTGCTCTCACAAGGCTTTGGTGTAGTTCTCCAAGCTAGTTGCAACATGGCTCTGTCCTCTTGTGTTGTGTGTTAAAATAAGAGTACAAAGGATCTTTTTATAGGCTTTGGGCAAGGTAGCACCCCCCCTAGATGGTTATAGGTGTCCAATTTTATTTGGGCTAGGTGCATGCACCAGGTGGCAGGGCTGCCCACTCTACAGGCCACCTCCTCACTTCATGTGAAGACCATGCCTTGAGTCACTGCTTCTAGAAAGAATACAGGGCCAAGCGTGATGATTAGGTGATGTAAAATGATGCCATGTGGTATGTATACGACCCAAGGACCTTTCTAGCACCTCTACACATAGATATGAGCATATTTGGAGGGTAAAAAATCCTCCTTAAAAGGTGCATGCGAGTTTTTACCTACACTCTCTTCTTTTGGGTTGATTTTGTGAGCTCTCATACATCTCACTTGTCTTGCTTGAGCCACAAGTCAAGCTACCTCCATGTGAAGACTATGTCACGCTATGTCACCTCCATGTGAAAAATCATCCCCTCATGACTCATGCAATTGATTGTCCATGTCCATGGCATGCATACACATACCCATCCAAACCTTAGAGAACTCCTAGACTAACCCTTGGGCATAAAAATCAATTGGGAGGCCTACGACTATCACAATTTAATTCTGACACTTGCAATTGAGGTGCTCAAACCATACCCTATATTTAAGGACCCGAAAATGAAAATCCTATAATTTAGGAATTTTGGGATAAGCTAGGTATGTTAAGGCGATCACCACTATATAGTTATATCTGACAAAAATTTTCTATTTTGGGACAAATCCGAAAAAGTATTTTTGCCTGGGATTGTGAAACACACATTTTTCTTCAATATTTCCAAGTTAGGCTTTTACAATTGATGTCTTGCTACCCGTTCTTGAACTTTCCCTATACTTGATTCCATGAACTTGTATTGCCGATGCTTGCTTGCATAGATGAGTAGCCTTGCTACATGCGATGCTAACGCTTTGATAAAAAAATTTCTTCTGTATCTGGAGCCACTACTACTCGACTCCCTAGCTTGTTGTTGCCACACCAAGCTGATTTTGCTAGCTTTGTCTTTGGTCACCTTTAGGACCGCACGTCGCGCTAGGGATGTATCTTTCTTGTGCAACTTGCCTCTCGTTCCTCTTTGTCAAGCATTACCACACACAACTTTTGTAGTGCCTCGCTTTGATTGCCCTTGAATAGACTTTAGATCAGCTTGCCTCCTTCATTGAGGTGATGGTCGACTCCTAACAAGCCTGCCACGCCTCCTTCATCGAGGTGCTGATCGATTCCTAACAAGCCTGCCACATTTGGATATTGCTTCAAGGATCCGGTCCAATGAAGACTCTCCTTCGTTGATCGCTTGTTCAATTGATGCTAGGCTTTAAACTTTTGAGCTACCAACCTAGCTTTATGCTTATCAAGAGTACCATCAGCCTTATACTTAGTCCTATAAAGCTATTTTGTACCTACCACCTTCCCTCCCTTGGGTCATGTAACTAACTCCCAAGTGTTGTTGCGTTCAATAGCTTCAATCTCAACTTCTATGACATCTTTTTATTCAAGACGAGAAAGTGCCTCATGAATACTTAAGGGTTCTAAGAACGCCATGATCTCAAAGAGCAAGGTATAGTTGATTTGTAAGAGAGGACTGGCCACTTGGGATTGGGCAAGGTGCAAGAGCGGGTAAAGGGTCCTGGCTCCTTCCAATGAGGGGTATGCAAGTACCAAAATCTTGGAGGGTTTTTGGAGAGCCATCGGGGATGACGAGGCTGGTTATCCTCTTTCTCATGAAAGGAAGGATACCCGAGGTGAGGATCATCAAAAGGCAGGCCGCCATAAGAGGAATCAATATCCACTTGATCCTCTTTTTGATCCAAGGTGGGTGAAGAAGCCTCAGGAGGTCTCACCAGGTAACACTATGAAAATCTCCAAGCGTTTATCGCGTTGTTTTATCGCGTTTTGTAAAGAGAAGGTGCAAATTCAAGTAGAGAAACAAGAGAGAGGAGGACGGGGTTTTTTCTGTGTGTTTAAAATATTATCATGATTGTTTCTGTTATTATTACCGCGTAAATTACCATTATTATTACTGCGTATATTACCGTTGTTATATCCGACAATCAAATTTAGCGCCTAAACTTACAAATTTTGGTGTTTCCCTCCTCTCAATAAAAATTAAAGAATAATTTTCAAATTTAAAAAAGGAGAGAGAGAGAGAGAGAGAGAGAGAGAGAGAGAGAGAGAGAGGGAGAAGGAGGCGGGGGATATAAGATTACACTTGGTTACAACTAAAATAATCATTGTCAGTTGATTAACATAATTGAGCATATTCTCAAATGTAAAGAGAGGAAGAGGGGGGGAGAGAGAGATGAATGGATAACATGACCAAAAAACTTCATAACTGCAAAATGTTTATGAATCATCTTCCAAAAGATCTCTACATGAAGCATCATCAAATTCTAAACCCATGGCTCCTAAATCAATAAAGAGAGAAATGGAATTGTCGTTTGTGTATGCATTGCCTTCATCATCTTTGATTCGTCATCCTCTATCTCATATCTTTATCATCATGACAATCACTCTCGCTAAGACTTGCTACCGTCGGACTCGATTCATCGAGCTCCCTCTCCTCTGTTTCCACATCATCCAAAGTTGGAGGTGGAAGAGGGTCGAAGATAGTCTCCACTTCATTAGTGGAAAAAATGGTTCTCCCCTTAGGTGTTACGGGAATTACGAACCAAAGTTTTGGTTGGTGGATTGCTGGGATATAGATGACCTATAAAATAGAAGCTCAAAGTGAGTAACATTGGTATAACTAACGCTACAAGCAAATAAGAATAAAAAAGGTACATGTCACTCATCTGCTCACAATTGCGCAATAAAACTAAATTGTCATACCTCCCTGTGTGATGCACACTAGAGTCCATTATGTAGAGGTCATTCTTATGTCGTCTAGACACATTTGCAAACCACTTGCACTCAAAGTTGAAGGTATGAAAGGTTCTAAAATTAACCTTTAGTATCATTTCAATAGTTTCGCAGTACCTGGCTTCATCACCGTCTGTGTCAAAGTTGCCCATGATGGCACAATCCATGGTGGTTCTACGCTCGTCAATGTGGCGTGTACGAAAGTGACGACCCTTTGACCACAAAGTTAAAAGAAAGGCACTACAAAATAGAAAAATATATTAATTTATCAAATACACATTAAAGATAATTTCAAGAAATAGCGTTACAATATGGTTTAGGTATATGAGTACTCTATCTTTGGTACGCAGCCTCGTACATACTCCCATTCTTTGCTGGTGATGTCTTCTCCGTGCGCTTTTGCCTCGGTCATTCTCTCATGAATCCACTCTACACTAATGAGATATGAGAAATATGCAAGGTGTTTAGGCACTGGGGGTGCTCTCGTTTATCCATGTGCTTGTTTCCATGATTCCCTCTCTCGCATCTTCCTCGTTTGACCACATGTGAGGCATTGAAGGATCAACTTGTGCCAAATACTTTGATATGTAAACAAATGCCTCTTGAACGATCCACCCTTCGGCCATACATGCCTCTGGTTGAGACCGTAGCTGCACAAAATCTTTGAGAGTCTTTAAAAACCTCTCTAAGAAGAACATCCATCATGCGTGCACTACTCCACATATAGCGATCTCTTCCACCACGTGAACCAAGAGGCGAATTTGACTAAGAAGGACCGATTAAGGAAATGCATCTTTACTGGCACACACAGTTTTTGTTGCAAGTGTTTGAGCAGCAGTGATAACATCTATTTCGATTTCCTTGGAGCTCACAAATCTGCAAGAAAACACACAAGGATACACTAAGTGCTAGTTGAAATTATTGTGTACATAAAAAATGTGTAGTTGAGTGGAGTCTTATGGTGTACCTTACTAGCTCTCCTAATTTGAAAATAGCGTCCCTGACTTTCTTGTCCCTACATATACACATACTCACCGCCAGAATGAACTACAATGTAAATCAAGGAAAGGAAAAGTGAGTGATAGTCATACACACAAACTATAGATAGGATAGGGAGTATGAAGATTAACTGAAGCATATTCTGCCAATCATGGGACTTCAACCCATACAATTGAGCGCTTTCACCCTTCTTCGCTTTTGTGAAAGCTACCTTTAGCAACCTCATGTATCCTGTTGGTGTGCGAATAGAGGCAATAGTATCCTTCACCTTGTCTAATTCTTCTTTGGCTAGCATCCATGGTGCTTTAGGAAGCACAATCTTTCCATTTGGGACACGCCGTGGAGTAGTAGAGACAAGGAGACGTTTTAAAAGCCTCAAATCCTCCCTCGCACCCAAAGAGTCCTTCTTGCTAATAATGAGGTCCCATAGTGTTTGGGCTACATTCTTGAATATGTGTATGGGATCCAAGAGGTGTTGTATTTTTAAGTCCTTCCAATATGGAATCCTTAAAAATATGGAATACCTTGACATACATTTTGGTGGAGGACACGGAGCTGGATTGTTGTTGTGGTGTTCTTCCCAAATGGTTGCCAAATCTGCCACTGTGAGCTTTAGAGGAGTCTTCCCATTTGTTGGAGCCTTGTGCTTGTTATGTCCTTGGGGTAAGAAACAATGGTTGTTTGGATAGATTACCTTGTGCAAGGAATCAGGCCTCTCCGTCACTAATGATGACCTGCAAGTAGGACATGCATTGTGCCCTGATGTGGACAACCCTGCATACATATCATATGGTTAGAGAGATGAGTGAACTAAAATGAACTAAAGGGAGAGAGGGAAAGAGAGATAGAGGAAAGGGGGTTACCAGAAATCTCTCCAAGTCCAGGATAGTCGTGTATAGTCGACATAAGGATTCCCCTCACAATGGCCTCTCTCCCCCCCCTTTGCAAGTGAGACATCGACAACAGGAATGCCTCTCCATAACTCTTCCAACTCCTCGATGAAAGGCTCGAGGTAAATGTCAATATTTGACACTTTGTACTTCCCTGACACAAACAAGGAAAGAAGTATATTGGCCTTCTTGGTTGTCTCCCATGGTGGAATATTGTAGTTGACGATCACCACAGGCCAAGTGCTCCATGAAGTAAACTTAGTGCTGAAGGGGTTGACACCATCACTTGCTAACCCAAGCCTCAAGTGTCGAGGCTCCAACCCAAACTCTGGCCATTGAGTTTTGATGTGCCTCCATGCAGGTGAATTGGTAGGGACACGCATCATTCCATCATTTGAGCGATGGTTCGTGGGCCACGCGAGAAGCTCTACAATAGACCTGCTTTTAAACATGTGTTGGATGCGAGGAATTAATGGAAAATTTCTCAATACCTTGCGGGGTAGGTGTGTCCCACTCACTCCTATCTTGTATCATGCCTCCCCACACACGGGACAAGAGGTAGCATGTGTCTGCTCATTGCGCATGTGCATGCTCATTACGGTATAGCATGCAATTGTTGACGCATGCATGGATGCGCTCATACTCCATTCCAAGTGTAGTGACATACGATCTAGCTCGTCGACGATCTGGAGGCATGTGGTGATCTTCAGGAAACATTTTGCCCATCAAACTACAACAAACATGCGTATTAGTATAATTCCTAGAAGACGGCACCATAAAGGAAGTGGAGAGTATATAAAAGTCACATTCCATACTTACAGAAGTAGTGCATTGACACTTACATTACTCCAACCGAATTTGCTTGCAAGTTGAGGACTTCCAACGATGCTCGGAGCATCGAGTACCGTGCACTTTCGTAAAGAGGTGTTCGGGCACCCGTCATCAATCTATCCTCTATTTCGGCAGCCCGTTTAGTGCAGGGGTGACAATCCTCCTCGCACACGTCCCGCTCATGAGTTAGTAACTCATCACACATGTCGAACATGTGCTCATCCTTTGCCTCAAAGTGCGAGGAGACGCCGTAGGAGCTGCTGACGTAGAGCCAACGGGAGGATCACCATGCAGTGCACCCAAAATCGCCCAGTCGCTCTTACCTCTGCCGTTCAGCCTTGTGCGCTGGTGCACCACCACCGAACACAGACCAATGGGGCACCTTCTCAAGCAATGGGTGAGTCGCGCTATCATCTCTCTGAGCGCTTTTTCAAAGATACCAAAGCCCTTGGTTCTCCACGTGCTCCAAAGCAATGCGTCTCAAGCGAAGGATTGCCCTTTTGCACTTGGTGTAAGGACAAGGGAGTTTTTCCTTGAGCCAATGATCGCGCTCAGAGCCTCTAGGGGACCATGATTATCTCAATCGATGTCCTGCACACGCAAAATGTTGTTTATTTAGTCATGTGGCCTAAAAAATAAATAATTAGAAAAAAACTTAATTCCATTAGAAAAATTACATATAGTTAAAGTCAAAGGGAATAAATGACAACGAGTGCTAAAATTATTTTTAACTAAAAAAGAACTTGAAAAATACAATTAATAGATATTTAAAAGTACTACAAAATAAAGTATCTATAAAAAATTAAAAATCTTCATAAAAAAACTCAAAAGGCTAAAAAATAAAATAATGTATAGCTAAGGGTAGAGGGGTGGTTTGTACCCCCCCGCAACCTTGGATTCACATGTATCCATTTGAAATGACCTGCCGCAGTAATACAAGCGGTAATTGACGCGGTAATGGGTATGGTAATAGTCGCGGTAATATTCGCGGTAATAACTGGCGCTTAAAAAAGGCAAGAAGACAAAGTATGCTGCGTTTTTGCTGCATACTCTGCGTTCTTGCTCTACGCCATTGCTCCCAAGCTTCCCCTTCCTCTGTGAGGCCAAGGGCAGGGCCAAGGGCCAGGACGGACATGCGGTCAAGGGGCGCTATATTTAGGGGCTAGGAGTCTATATATGGCACGGTTGGGTGGAGAGTTGCATGGTCCAGTCCCCCGCGGTTTTACATTGGTATCAGAGCTCAGGGGAGGGAGCAGCCATGGAGGAGGGGAAGAGGCAGGGCCTTCTCTCGAGTCCTTTCTCTCTCTCTCTCTCTCTCTCTCTCTCTCTCTCTCTCTCTCTCTCTCTCTCTCTCTCTCTCTCTCTCTCTCTCTCAGGATGGACTCCCTTTCATGGCGGGCTTGGATCGGCAGGCAGCCACGCCGGATCAAGAAAAAAGTAGGCCGGAGGGAATTGCATGCAAGCAAGGGCCGTGTGCAGCATCTACGAGCCGGGTAGAGCGCGACGAAATTGTCCGTGTGCAGGAAACCCCAAGTCGGGGAAGAGGAAAACTTTGCCCTGCTTAAAATCGGACCAGAATACCATCATTGGAAGCGCCTTGAGAAGGTGGGGAAGTTTTGACACTGCTGCGGCTTCTAATTGTGGCTCCAGCGAGAGATATCTCCGCCTTTGCATCGCGCAGAGTCGCCGACTCTGTTGCATGTAAAAAACTCATTAAAAAAAAAAAAAGTTTTTAGGGCTCCATAAGGTGGGCGGCCTTTGCAAGAGATGGTTCATACACAGTTTTGGGCGGCAAGCTTGCAATCGACCCTATTGCTCCCATCTTCCACTCGGTGGATGCAAACGAGCACACGTTCCGGTTGATCGGGGATAGCTCTACATTTGGAAGCTGCTGCAAAACCAGATTTCAAAGTTTTGAAAGGCCGGAATTTGGTCGGAAATTTTTCACCGTTTTGGCATATTGCATACGATGCAAGCCAAATCGTCGGCAACTGCCAATTGATCGGTGTTTTCAAGTTCCTCACAGGCTGCAAGTTGATCGTTCTTTTCAACTTAATCGCTGCCTTTACTTTCGAGATTTCTCTCGATGGAAATTTGAATGCACAAATTATGTGGCCAACAAGGTCGGGACGCTTCGAGACGAGTCATGTGATTCAGGTACGCACTAAATTTTGCAGCATACTTTGTTTGCACAGAATTAATGTCTTGATTCAAGGATCACAATCAAGCATGGTCTTGAGTACACAATCCCTCGACACCACACGCGAGTCGGAGGTTGATTGTTCATACAACGGCAACTCAGGCAGGGCCTGTGAATACGGTATTCGGCAAGGCCGACCGCTCATTATGTGGAGAAAAGCAAGATTTTTGGGAGCATGGCTCCATGCATTGGATGCATAATCTTGTCCAAGCCATTGCAGCTTGCTAAGGAGCAGGCGGTCTAGGTACATGAAGCATCGTGGAAAAAATATTGACATCCACAGCTAGGATCTGAATGCAATATGTTGACCACCATATGAATTTTCACAATGCCAACTTGTCAAGCAAAGGTTGCTTTGATGAAATTTCACCACGGTCAATCTTTTTTTGATCGGACACATGTGTGTCACCAAGAGCATCTGTTAGCTATGAGCACTCAGGTTATTTCATTTCGTATAGGAAGGATGTATATGATACAAGAGGGCGTATATCCATATGCGACAAGTTTCTCTCGCACGGCAGATTTGGCTATGAGCCATCTTACACGAGCTTTCCATTTGGAATCTCATGACAAATGGTTGCAGAAACAACTACCAGGTTAGCCAAATTTAAGTTTTTCTTGTTTTTTCTAGGTACACACTTTACTTGGCAATTACTGTCATTGTGCAAAGCAAAGTGCTTTGGTAATTTTACATGAATCAAGGCTTCTCCATTGTTCCCAGGTACTGCCCAATGACATGGAGTCAAGGGCATTGGCACACAAGTTTGAGGAACTAGCCAAATAGGGAATGTCACCTCACAGAATCCCTACTAGTTTATTATGTGCAAGGCACTTCTGGTTTGGGTTCTCACGCTTGAGACTGTCCTAGTAGCCAAGGGTTTACGCTTTTGCATGCAAGGCATGCTAAGCAGGTGGCATGGAGTCCACCACTTCCGGGATTACGCTTCCGCTGTCACACTCGCAACTCTGTCAAGGACAGACTAAGTGATGGTTGTTGAACATGGTCTTACACCCTCTCCCTTCCCTTTGTCTCCTTCTCCAATCTCCCCCCCCCCCTCCCCTTTCCCTTCCCCCTCTCCCTTCCCTCTCTCTGCTTCTCCAAGCTTCCCAAGTTTCGTCGAAGGGGATTTTCTGCCATCGTCTTTGGAAGCTCAACCTAACCAAAGCTCAACCGCGCTACAAGGAAAGAGGTAAACACAAAACAAAGCACATCTCCCCTCTTTCCCTTTTGTTTTCTACTACACACACACACACACACACACACACACACAGATAAATACAAAAAAATTAAAGAAAATAGAAAATCCATAACATACCTCATTCATTTGGAAATGGTTGCTTTGCTACACTTCTTTAAAAATGTTTGCTTTGCTAAGCTTGTTTGGAAATGATTGCTTTGCTCGGCTTGTTTGGATAGAATGTTAGATAGAGAGAGAGAGAGAGAGAGAGAGAGAGAGAGAGAGAGAGAGAGAGAGAGAGAGAGATAAATTTAAAAAGAGGGAGATAAGTGGAGGAGGATAAATAGAGAGAGAGGAGAAGAGAAATAGATAGAGCGGGAGATAAATTAAGAGAAAGAGATAGATAGATAAAGAGAGTGAGAGAGAAAGAGGGATAGAGGTAGATAAAGAGAGAGATAATTAATAAGAGGGAGATAAATGGAGAGAGAGAGAGAGAGAGAGAGAGAGAGAGAGAGAGAGAGAAAGAGAGAGATAATTAATGAGAGGGAGATAAATGGAGAGAGAGAGATAAAGATAGAAAGACAGAAAGAGGGAGAGAATTAATGAGAGGGAGATAGATAAAGAGAGAATGAGAGAAAGTGGGAAAGAGAGGTAGAGAGGGGGAGAGAGAGAGAGAGAGAGAGAGAGAGAGAGAGAGAGAGAGAGAGAGAGAGGAAAGAGGGAGAGATAGAGGATCAGGGATAGATTGAAAGAGAGAGATAGAGAGAAAGAGGGAAAGATAGAGATAGAGACATAGGAAAGAGAGAGAGAGAGAGAGAGAGAGAGAGAGAGAGAGAGAGAGAGAGAGAGAGAGGTAATATACGTGAGAAAGAGAGGAATAGAGAGAGATATGTAAAGAGAGAGAGATAGGTAGAGAGAGAGAGAGAGAGAGAGAGAGGGAGAGAGAGAGAGAGTGCTTGCTTTACATGGAGATGCAGGCATGACTCTGGGATGGAGCTTCCGCTTCGTAGTTCAACTGCACGATCGAGAGGGAGAGAGAGAGAGAGATTCAGTGAGAGAAATGGAGTTACTTATTGCATTACATTGGAATTGCAATTGATCACTTAAACGTTGAATCTAAGTGCAACCAACACAAAACGATGGCTACATTTACAACCATAACATATATATGTATGTACATATTTGTTTATGCATGTATATAGGTACTAAGTACGGGAGCATAGCACCCGAAGGTTAGACGCTTCGTCTTGGGTATAGTCCTTTTTTAATTGTGGCGTTGCGGTCATTGATCCACTCATGCATGGATTACCGCAATGTACCTTTGGTTTTACCACGGTTGAGACTACGATGATATCTAAAGAGGTGCAGTTGACCTTGACACTACTAGCCTCTACTTAGGACTACTAGTATGTATATATATCTACATGTTTGTGTGCTAATATACTTATGTACGTATTTATAGATGAGTGAGTAGGGTGGAAAGCTTAATCTCATATTGCTCTTTGTAATGTAGATATCAGACGAGAGACCAACTAGTGAGGAGCAGCCAACTGGCTCTTTTTTTGGTTGGTTCACATCCCCCAGGTGGGCTCCCACCCGAGGTGGACATCACCTCCAGTGGACCCGAGTCTTGAGTCGATGAGAACAAGCAAAGAAATAAAGAATGTTTCTACGTGGTTAACCCTAAATCATGAGTATCATAGGTTTATTTATGTTATTTGCAGGCATGGCCATCCTACACCTACCCTTCTTAGGTTCCTCCACCGGTCGTAAATCCAGACCTACAGTAGACTATCTCTTTACGAGAGTAGTATCTCCGCTCGATGGAGGATTTGTTTGGCTGCTACACTCCGCAGCAGCTTGTGACCTACGGTATTTCTCCGCAGACTACACCATGGGGGAGTCAGGGAGGGACTCCTTACCTACAGAGCCTCGCACCGATGGCACCTCCCTCTACTCTCCCTTTCTATCATCCTACTCCTATTCCATCTTAGGGTCCTACTCCCCTTGCATCGCATGGTCCTACTCCCCTTGCATCGCAGGGTCCCAGTCCCATGGCATCGCAGGGTCCTACGCCACTCCATTGTACTTCTACTTTGCCAGAACGTCGTTGAACGGACTTCCTCTAGCAGTGCGCATCGATGCTCATCTCAGGACAGCGAGCGCCGTGAGAGATGAAGCAGCGGCGGATCTTGTGGTTTCACATGTTTTGGTAGTGGCGGGGGAACGGAGTCCCCACTTTCAGAGCGTGCCGCTCATGACGCAGAGGACGAGGATACTAACGCACCCATGCCAGACACGCATGGGTGCTACTACATGGTTAAATATGGTGGGGAGGTGGACTTCGGTACAACATAGGACATGGCATTTCGACGCCATCTACAAATTCTTATACATTCCATGTATAAGAATTGTTTTATAAAATTTAGAGACTAACTGCCCAATCATGCATGGTACATGAGGACGCTTTGTTAGCTAGATTTTCAAACGCCCCCAATCAACGTTTTCCACAACAATGGTTGGAGGGCTACATAAAGACAATTCTAAAAAACAAGCAGTCCAGTGTGTGGCGTGCAACAGCCAACCAGGTCAGAGTCCAGACAGGAGTTACTATGGTGGCAACATGGACACGGAGTGGGAGTGGGCAATTAAAGAGAAGAGAGATCAAGCTGCCACGGGATCATCATACAGACAACAACGCGAGGCTCGTGCAAGACAAACTCCCACGCACTATGGCTCAGGAGACAAGGGAGCTTGGAAAAATAAATATGTAAGATTAATTGAATTATAACGTCGATCGGTGATTATAAAGATTGTAGTTGATGATTTGGTATTGATATTGCTAACTTAGAAAAATATCACTCTCTCTCGACCAACCAGAGAGATGGTCAAGTATCGGGAGCAACATACTGAATTTGATACTTGGTGACGGTTGTTCGTGAACTCTCGCGAGCAATTCGACATGGCGGTTGGACCACTACAAGCGATAAGTTTAAACAAGTAATTTTGTATCAATTGCTTTGAGCTGTTGATAATTGTTTATTTTGGTTTGGGTTTATGTAGAGTCAAAGTGATCCAACATACGTGCCTCTGGACGACGACGAGATAGAGGAGGATTAGATAGAAAAATCTTTTGTCCAAACTTTCGTAAAGTCCCAATGTGGCACAATGTATATTTAACTATTTACTTTTTATTGTAACTTTTTTAAATAGTTGATCTTCTGCATTATAAATTGTCAAGGTAAAGTCAATTCAATTTCAATTCTTTGGTATTTTTTATACTCTTCCAAAAAACAATTGATGTTTCATTGTTTTATGAAGGTCAAAAATAAAGGTGCTCATTTGGGCCACCCAAAATTGGGTGGCCCAAATGAGCACCTTTATTTTTGAATTAGCGTGTAGCGGCAATAAGCGCGATAATAAACGCGATAACTCGCGCGGTAATAGCAACGGGTATATTACTGTGACTATTACCGCGCTTATTGTTGAGAAACCACTACCGCGTCCATAGCCACGGTTATTGCCGCCCTCGTAAATTTTTCTCTCTCCTTTTTCCTTTGTTTTTCCACGGCAATGCTAGCGGTTATAGACAACTCCTCTTATAGTGAAAATGGGTGGCACTAGGTTGAATAGCCTGAAGATCAAGAGTAGACGATCGCCTGTTGGTGGAAAAATGGCTAAGGGACTAACTTTAGAAGGAGCAACAACATCATGAGCACCTTCAGGTGTGGGTGCACTCCAAACATAGACATGGACTAGAAATCCCCTCTTCATGGTCACTAGGAGCTCCTTTTAGTACTAAAGTCTCACCAAAGATATCCATGATCTCCTTTTAGTACCAAAGACTCATCAAAATAACTTCACGGCAATGCTCAATAGAGTGAGAGAGGGGAACATACAACCTATGAGTAGAAACCAGTGAATCATAACCAACATAAATGAGATTCTTGGATTTTGGATCTAACTTGGTACAATCCTTTTTGGTAATGTATGCATAAGCATCACACCTAAAGGAACGAAGGTGGGCTATTGAATGCTTCTAACCGAAATAGGCTTCATATGGAGTCTGCTGTGGGAGTGAGGTTGTTGGAGCGCTAATGTCAACAATGTACGGGGAAAAATCCTATGCTAAAAATGATGTGGGCCATCTTTAGAACCGTCTGGTTCTCTTGCTCTACCAATCTATTTTTTGATGGAGTGCCCACATACAACTTCGGCGAACTCCACAATATATACACGTTCTCAATAAACTTAAGAGTGAAGAAATAAACTCGGATCCATGATCCGCATGAATGGCCTTAGCTTGTACTCCACTCTCCCTCTCCACAAGAACCTTCCACGCAAGGAAGTGAGAAAGCATTATGCTGACTTGCTTGCTAGGAAAAAAATACACCCACATAAACGTGTTGAAACATCTACAATCAATGTAAAATATTTTGACTTGCATAAGGAAGGAACTGACATAGGTCCACCTAAATATTTGTGAACCAAATCCAAGGGATGAGCACGTCGAGAAGCTTTCCTAGGAAAGGCTTCCCGACATTGTTTCCCATGAATACAAGGGAGGCTTGGGCCTTCAGGGGGTTGGATGTCAGGGAGACTACGAATTGTAGACTTCATGAAAGATTTCAGAAGGGGGGACTAGTGAATGTGACCGAAACGATAGTGCCACTACTCACATGCGGGGAGTATAGCAACAGAGAGAGCATGGAGACGATATACAGTCCTGGAAAATGCCCCTCTTAGTTCTTTACCACTCTTTGCATCTTAAATTAAAATTGTTTGGGAATCAAATACAACATTAAGCCCTACTTGCATAACTTACTGACTAAGAGAAGATTAAAACCCATTCCTAGACTATAAATCATGTGTGAGGGAACATACCCCAACTCTTGGCATATGGTATGCTGCAGGTTATTCTGTGACACTCCATGGGTGGTTTGATCCTAATTGGGGAGGTCATGTAGACTCTCACAAATCTACTACGGGGTATGTATAATCACTTGGTGCTGGAGCAGTATCTTTGATAAGCAAGAAGCAACCTATCGTTGCTCTCTTCTACGGAGGTAGAGTACCGAGCTACATGTGCAGCAATTTGGGAGGTGGTATGGCTGCAAAGGTTCCTAGATGAGTTGGGGGCTTCCCCCAACCTAGCACTCTCTTTTCCACAGATATTCAAAGTTATACAATATTGCAAAGAATCCGGTGTTTCATGCAAGAATTAAGCACATTAAGATTTAATATTGCTTGATGGTACTATCCACTTAACGTGCTATCTAATGGGTTAAAGGCCAGTGTGCCAGGCTGCTGTTGTCCAACTGCCCATGTGTACAACCATTCTTTACTCACTCATAATAACTATACTCACAACTGCACATTGCAGTGTGAGTACCGCCCCGCCACACACGGTCTCATCTCCTTCCTCGTGCTTGGTCTCTGCTTGTGTGCTTGCTGATCCCAACAAGTGGTATTAGAGCTTGGTCGTGAGAGAATTGACAACTCATAGTCATTCATTGTGTGTGCTGAAATTTTTGCAACTTCATTCTCGATTTTTGGTTTCGCGCATGCGCGCATTTTTGAATATCAGAAGGATTTTCCCGAGATTGGCATTGGGAGATTCAGCACTCCGCAAGTGTTTCCAGCAGGTGTCTTGCCCTCTTCTATGATAGGTGCAAGGGGACCTAACCTTGCTGTAGCCACACTCTCCTCGGGGATCTAACCTTGCTGCAGTCGGCATTAAACTAGTGACATCGTTTGCAATCCCTACATCTCTCTAGATATGCTTTCTTGACCTCAAATACATGAATTTGATTGTATTCACATAGCAGAACTTGAGATTACCTTTCTGCTTGTAAGTGTGTACTTAGTTGACGTTTGCTATTGCCGTATGATGCTTGGTGTTGTCGCGTCGATATTCCAAGATGTCATCAACTCAATCCAAGCAGAAGAAAGAAAGCAAAGAGGTTCACTTACCCCATCAGGAGGAGTTTTCATCGCAACATCTTCAAGGGGAAGATATTCACCATCAACATCAACAAACGGAAGAAAGTGTTATGAATGTGGAAGAATGAGACACGTAGCAAAAGATTGCTACACAAAAAAACCTTGCAACAAATGTGGTAGGAAGGGACACCCTCCTTCTCGGTGTTACTCAAGTGGAGGTAGTAGCAGTGGAGAAAGCAGCAGTAGTAGAAGCAACAACAGAAGCAACGAAGGCAAGAGACCTGACAGAGGATCAAATCACATAGTAGAAGACAAAAAGGACGAAGACGAAGGCAGCATTTGGGAAGACCCATTTTGAAGACGCAGACTCTCTACTTGTAGGGGAGGACTTTTTCCTGTGTGGATACCAACTTATCATCCTGTGTGGACATCACCATCCTTTGTGGATCTTTCTTGTGTGGATTTTACCATCCTGTGTGGATATCACCATCCTTTGTGGACTTTATTTTCCTGTGTGGATATCACCCTCCTGTGTGGATTTTGTTAGCATGTGTGGATCATGCATCTTCAATATCTTGTCTTAGTCCAAACCTCAAGGGGAGGATTGTAAAGTGTGAGCTTTGTCCTAAGGTGTGAGTCAAGGAGAGGAGAGTGGATTTATCCCACATACTGTGGAGCAAGGCTGTAGAGCTACTTAAAGCTCATCTCTTGAATCAATAAACAATAACTTCATTTTGCACTACATGCTTGTCTATGGTGAGCTTGTGTTAAGCTAAGTCAATACTCAAGATTGTGTTTATGAGTCCAAGCTAATTCTATCTTGGAACCTAATTCACTTGAGTGATAACCTTGCTTACACACACTCACACACTTGCACCATGTTTCTCTTTCATCCACCATAGCTAGCACGATCCCATTCCTAACACAACCCTAATTCCAACAATTGGTATAAGAGCAAGTTGCGTCCTCCCGGGCTTAGTCGCCAGCTGCTCTAGCACACGTCTGCTCACTTTCTCCAATTTCAGTGAGCTTTGGTGAGCGTTCACAGGTTGAAAAATATTTTGGGAAGGCTCGTAGAGCTTGGTCTGCTCATATTTCTGATTCGAGCTCATGTTAGCCTCCGTTTCCACTACAAGCAGGTAGGTCTGCACAAGCAATTTCGTCATTTTGTGCAAATTTTTTGTCAGTGCCGATTTTTGCATCACACGTGCCTTACAGTCTTCTATAGATTGTGCTATATAGCACGTGTTGTTTCCGCTCCGTTTCTCCTATTTTTGGACCGTTTTCACATCAGGTGCAGCATTTACCATGGCTGACAACAACACAGATGTGTTCAAGATGTTCGTTGCTGACGACAAGTTGGATGGAGACAATTACCCTATATGGGCTTATATGATGCAACACGTTCTTGTGTCAAAGGGTGTCTGGAATATTGTGCAGGGCATTGATGTACATCCTGGTTCTGAGGATGTAGGCGATATTGAGGATGTTGCAGGTCTTGCTTCAAGGATTGCTGCTATTAGAGTTGTTTTGCCTACGGCAGAACAAGCTCGTTGGGATGTAAAGGATGCACAGGCTCATACATTGATTGCGTTTTCTAAGAAGCGCACCATTGTTCCTCACATCCGTTCAACAAAATCTGCAAAACAGGCTTGGGATATATTGGATGGTCTTTATGCCAGTCGGAATGAGGCTAAAATTGCTTTGCTGCGTAAAGAGCTGGAGTCGAAGATTATGCATGAGGAAGATGATATGGACACTTTCCTTGCTAGTGTCAAGGATATCAATGAGCAATTTATTTCTGCAGGTGAAGTCATTTCAGACAGTTCCCTTGTGCAGACTGTTCTTGATGCCTTACCGGATTCTTACCAGACTTTTGCTAGTACTTGGAGACTTATGACCCAAGGAAATTCAGAAGTTGTCAAGCTTGATGCATTATGCACATTGTTGTTTCAAGAGTCACTTTCCAGAAAAAACAGGACTAGACAGCGTGCAGTTGAACATGCTTTTATTACTTCTCAAAGAAAGGGTGGTAACAACAATGCAGCCACTTCTTATGGTTCTGCTGCGAGTGGCAAAACTTCTGTTCCTAATGCTTCTACTGGCAGCACTTCGTCTGGCAATTCTGGTCATAAGGGCAAAAAGAATATGCGTTTCCATTATTGTAAATCTAATGATCACTTGATCAAGCAGTGTCCTAAGTTGACGGCCAAAGAGGCTAAGAAGAAAGAGGGTGGTTCCACTACAAATGTTGGATCCACTACAAATGCAGCCATTGTTGAGTCTTCTGTGAAAGGAGATTGTGATGCTGATGTCGATGCAGAATGGGCTTTTAACGCAGAGTGCACTTACAATCCTGATGTCCATGATGCATGCTTGTCAGTTGCTGCAGATTCACATGTGTGGTATTTCAACAGTGGTGCTACAAAGCACATTACCTCACATCGTGAATTGTTTACCTCTCTCGAGTCTATCCCTCATGGGAATTCTGTCACTTGTGCCAACAATGCCTCTTATCCGGTGTTGGAAAGATTGTGCTTATTGCTGCAAATGGCAGTTCCTTCACACTTATTGATGCACTTTATGTACCTGGGATCAAGAAGAATCTCTTGTCTGTATCCACACTTGCTAGACTTGGACCTGTAGTCAAATTTGTGGATGACAGATGTACAGTTCATGCTCTCAGTTTTGGTGATGAAACTGTTGCATCTGGCCTTTTGTGCTGTGGGCTGTATAAGCTCACTTTGTATGACAAGTGTGGACAGAATTTTGCAAATGCTCTTGCAGATTCAAGGGCTATGTCATATGCAAAACTTTGGCATGCACGTTTTGGTCATCTGAATTTTGCCAGTTTGCTGTGTATGTCAAAATCTGATATGGTTGCTTCTTTGCTGCCTCTTGAAGCACATGTCAAACATGTTTGTGAAGGCTGTATTTTGGGTAAGATACAACGTTCTAAGTTTCCAAAGGATGGTTCAGTTCGGGCCATATGCAGGTTGCAGCTTGTGCATAGTGATGTTTGTGGGCCCATGCAAACTCCGTCCTTGGGCAATTACCTTTACTTCGTGACTTTCATTGATGATTACTCCAGGCATGCATGGGTATTTCCGCTTAAAGCAAAGTCTGAAGTTTATGTGCTTCAAACAATTTTTGGGTATGGCTGAAATTGTCTCGAAGTGTACTATGGGGATCCTCCATTCTGATCGAAGGGGGGGTCTCATGAATTCAATGCATTTCTCGCTAGTCATGGGATAAAACACCAATGTACATTGCCTTATACACCTCAACAAAATGGTGTTCCTGAGAGGAAAAATAGGTCACTTACGGAAATGGCATGATGTATGGTCAAAAATCAAGCTTTGTCGCATTCTTTTTGGCTTGAGACCATCATGTGTGCCACTTATGTACTAAATAGATGTCTTACAAAATCTTCTCAGTCTATTACTCCATATGAAGCATGGCATGATAGAAAGAAATGTTGTATCATCCGCAAACAAAACGTATTCTGCTTTCATGGGATGTAGTGTTTGTGGAAGATTCTGTTCAGCCCTTGCTGTCATGTACTAGAGACAGTAATGTAAGCTCACAGGACATTTATGACACTTTGTTGCCTCTTTTCAGTGGTAGAAATACGAATGTAAGTTCCAATGAGGCAAATGTATAGCCTATGGGGGTTTCTGAAAATGTTATAAGATCAGCCTATTACTGATGCAAATGTTCATGATGTACTTGATGAGGAAAGGGCTGAAAATGAGCAGTCTAGAGGTATGCCAAAATGGCTGGTGCACACTTTGCGTGATAGTAAATTGGATGCACCTTTGTCTGGTCGTACTCGTTCAGGCTCTTGCCATGCATCTTATGCATCAGATTGCATGCTTTGGCTGTGTCTAGCTTACATGATGTTGAGGAGCCTCTGTCTTTTGATGAAGCACAGAATTCAGAAAATTGGATGGCTGCCATGCAATCAGAATATGATGCACTTATAGAAAATGACACATGGACTTTATGTGATTTGCCTCCTAGCAAAAAGGCCATTGGTACGAAGTGGGTTTACAAGTTGAAATGCAAGCCGGATGGTGAGATCAATAGCCATAAGGCTCGACTTGTTGCAAAGGGTTATGCACAGCAAAAAGGCATAGATTATGAAGAGACCTTTGCTCCCACTTGTTGTATTTTCTATGTGCATTGGCAGCTCATTTTGGTTGGGATGTACATCAATCAAACATTGTTACTGCTTTCTTGAATGGTGACATATTTGAGGAAGTTTATGTGACGTCGCCTCGCGGTTTTGTCAAGAAAGGACAAGAGGACAAAGTGTGCAAATGTAACAAGGCTTTGTATGGGTTGAAGCAATCTCCTCATGCTTGGTATGAGAAAGCTGACACTCATTTGGTCAAACAAGGCTTTCGTAACAGTCCAATAGAAAGCACATTGTATGAAAAGCGTGAGGGTGATGTACTTCTCATTGTGGTTCTTTATGTAGATGATTTGCTGATCACTGTACCAAATGAAAGACATATTGCTGAATTCAAGGCTGATTTGAATGCTACTTTCAAGATGAAAGTTTTGGGGTTCTTGCATCATTATTTGGGCATATAGTTTAAGCAGTGTGATGGTGGTATTGCCTTGTGTCAGAAAAGTTATATAGAGACATTGCTATGTAAGTTTGGACTTGAGGATTGCAAACCTATTGCCACTCCCATGGAAACAGGTTTGAAGTTGGGTCTACATGATGCTGGCGATCCTGCTGATATCACTCTTTACCAAACTGTTGTTGGCTGTCTCATTTATGTATGCAACACGAGGCCAAATATTCAGTTTGCAGTCTCACAGGTCAGCAGATTTATGCATAGCTTAGGTGTCTAAGCATTGGTAGGATGTCAAGAGGATTTTTTGCTACCTTAGTGGCACTTTACATCTTGGCTTGTTTTATCCCAAGGGGGGATCATTGCCGCCATATTTACATGCTTTTTCGGACTCAGATTGGGCTGGTTGTTTTGACAAGCGAGTGTCCACAAGTGGTTTGTGTTTCATGCTTGGCAGTTCATGTATATCATGGTTGAGCAAGAAGCAACCTACTGTGGCCACTTCGAGTCGTGAGGCTGAGTACAGGGCAGTCTTCTCAGCTACGGTTGAGTGTGTATGGCTCAGACGCCTTATGGCTGATTTGGGTGTTGGACAGGACACTGCCAACACTATCTACACTGATAGTCAAAGCGCATTGGCAGTTGCAAGGAATCCTGTTTTTCATGCTTGTACAAAGCACATTGAGGTGCATTACCACTATGTCAGGGAGAGGCTCTCAGCAAGAGAGATTAACTTGGCTTATGTGCCAACACAGGACAACCTTGCAGATCTTTTCACAAAGGCTTTGTCTCATGAGAAGCTCGAAGCTTTCTTCAAAGCTCTGGGTGACTCCCCTTTGTGGACTGATCATGTCCTCAAGGCATGGCACTTTCCTTTACTCGTGTGCCAGCTCTCGTTCACCGCATCACTCCAGGGGGGATTTGTTGCCATATACATGTGGTAGTGATGTGTGTGAACACACTAGGACTGCAGAGGCATTTTTTTTCCTCTTTAGGAGGTTTTTTCCCACGTGCATCGTATATACGCCCATCACTCTAGGGCTATCTATCTTTCCATTGCACACGAAGTAACACACTCTCTATTGTGTGCCTTGAGCTTCCTTCATCTTCTCCAAGCTGTGTGTGTTTCTCTGCAACCCTAATTCCAACATAATGCAGTGCATGTAAAGTACATGCATACAGAGGGAGTCATAGATGAACAAGCACTAGTACCTGCTACACCCTATGCTGAGCCTAGTCCATCTACAGTACTGGTAGAAGGAGATTGGTATAATTCACATCTACCACCAATGGAAGAACCTGTGACTTATACTCCACCAGAGCTTTCACCAATGTATTATGTGGCTAATCAAGGTGTTAGACCTCCTATGATAAGACCCATGATCAAGCCAAGAATCGAAAACTATCATAACTATGGTGCAAATGATCATTGGAAAAATGAATGCCCAGAGCTTGACAAAAACCTCAAGCCAGTTGAAGCTTATTGCATACAATGTTGCAAAAAGGGAGGACACTTCCCTGAAGATTGTCCAAAGAATCTTTTAAACAAAGGTTAAATAGTAGTGACGTAGTCCAAGTGATACCTAGTAGCTCATCTGAGAGCGAACCGATTGTTACAATCAACGTAATCACTAGAGCCCAGGTTAAGAAAAAGAAACATAACTCCTCTGATGATTCAGAGAATACAAAACTTTCCTCTCAAAAGGCCAAAAGAAGTAGAAACAAAAGGTATGAGGTGAGAAAACGAAAACAACGAGCTGAAATCGAGGAGAAAGCAAAATAGCTATTCTAGGAAAAGGTGAAAGAAACTGGAAGTGAAATCAAAGAAACCACCGTGAAATCTGGAGGATCAATTTTGGTTGATAAATTTTTTGAGCCCATTAATGCAGCCATGGAAGCCTACCAAGCGGGTCTTAAAGCAGGCCAAAACATGAAAAACAAATGGAAAAACTATCCTTCTCCAGACATTGAAGCAGCTAAGCTTGAAGCTTATCAAAATTTGGTAAGAATCACGCAAGAGATGTTGGAAAAACAAAAACCCAAGCTCGAAAGTATGACAAAACCTGAGGGGCTTGTGGAAGGAAACAATAAAGAAAAATCCGAAGTGGTGGTAGAACCCCACCTAGGAACAAAAGAGCCAGAACTTATGGTGTCGAACAACAAAGATACCTTAGACAAAATTCCATTCATAGAAGAAGACTGGCCATGACACTTATGGGAAGAAGTTAGAGAGATTAATGATGGGAGTTTAACTCTGAAGTCAGCTCCTATAGAGGAAGTTTGGTTAGACAATCTACCTTCTGATATGGACATGGATGTACAATCCTTGTATGGGGATTGCGGATCTGAAGCTTCAAGAATGTCTAAACCATTGACCTTGAAAACATCACCCTCTTACTTGGGAGATAATGAAGATGAATCCATAGTGTGTAAAACCACTCAAGTAAAAAGAGCGGAACAGACCCTAGAAGTAGACAACATCCATTCAATCATGTCTACACCCATCCAATGCACTCTTACTTTAGGAGAACTGTTGAAAATTAGACCATATTTATGGTACGATCTACAGAAAACTCTAGAGAAGGTGGGAATAACGGGGCTAATTGCAAAAAATTTGGGAAAATTGAAACACGAAATGGATAACAAAGAGATTAGATCTATTCCAATGAACAAAGTTGGAGAATACTATGAAGGGGAAGAAGGAAACACCACCCTTCCAATGAAATATAATGACATAGAAACCATGGAAATACTGGATAGTGGGGCAAGCATAGCCATAGCCACAAAAGCAGTATGGGAATCCTGGGGACAACCAGCCATTAGAAAAACTCAAATGAAATTGCAATTGGCTGATGGACATATTGAAAGACCCTTAGGACTACTTGAAAAAGTGATAGTTAATTCCTGTGGGATTGAATACCCACACTTTTTCCATAGTAGACTTTGGAAAGAAATTCAATTACGAAATCATATTGGGAAGACCTTTCATGCGACAAGTACAACTCATCCAAGATTGGGGAAACAATTATCTGTACTTGAAGCAAGTGGGATCAATAACAAGGGTTAATCTAAAAGATCACACTTTTAAAGATGTCATGAAAACGCCCATACAAGAGTTCGATTTAGTCTCTTCGGTTGAAACTCAGCTTCCATCTTGGTCGAACAAAGATACTCCTATTTGGATGTGTGGAGCTTCAGAAAACGGGAGCTTACAACAACGAGAAGAATGTATCTTAGAAAGGGATTGCACAGATGAAGCTAGCAACAATGGATGTATGTGTAAATACATCTACGCCTACTCAATTTTGTAATGAGGACGACTATGACATAATTCCCATACAAATGATCTCAACCCTCCACAATGAAGACAAAATTCCGGAATCCAAGGACTTGATGAAAGCTCAACAAGTCTTTTTAGACCTCTTCTATGATGCAACAAATGAGTTAGAAGAACACTCAGCTACCTTAGATGATTCGGGGTCGGAAAAAGAACATGTGAGAGCTAAACTACTCATGAAAGGAGGGGAGGAAAAGTTTTTTGACTTTCCAAACCAGAAACCGAGAAGACAGAAATGGTATAGCCAAAAAAAAGACACCAGAAATGTGAAAGCTAGACCTACGCTATCAGTCTCCAGTAGAACACAGTTCCTGATGCAAATAGATGCACATGATTGTGTCAAGAACAAAATCACTGGTAGATATTCTTTAAACGAAGAACATGAAATGACAAAAACATTGAGAAAAACGAGAAAGGAAACTCAAGCAAAACCTAAAAACCAGCACAAGGGTTCAACCATGACACGAGTTGAGCGGAAAAAAAGGTATCAAGAGTTGAAAAAAAGCTCTAAAGGAGATATATACGACTGAAATGGAAACCATAGAAGAGGATGGTACAGATGTAATGAGTGTTCCATCCATTTTAAGAAATATACTCTCGAGGATCGAAAAATCATAGTCGAACAACCTGTCAGGGAACTACGAAAACAGGGTGAGTCCTATGAAGGACTGAAAACGTAAAGAAGATAGATCTGGCCAAACTAGGAGAAGAGCCTAGACCTACCTACATTGCAAATGACTTGACAGAAGCAGAAGAAGAGATTTTGTTAAGCTTACTGAAAGAATACTGGATATCTTTGCTTGGTCTTATAAGGATCTCAAGGGTGTTGATCCAAAAATCTGTCAACATACCATACCCATGAGAGATGATACGAAACCAAGTAGACAAAGGCCATACACATATAATGAGACATTTGCCAGAAAGATCAAAGAAGATATCAAAAAAATAAAGGAAGCTGAATTCATTTATGAAATTGAACACACAGATTGGGTGTCTCCAATTGTGGTAGTACCCAAGAAGAATGGAAAACTATGGGTGTGTGTCAACCTTAAGAAAGTGAATGCAGCTACCATTAGAGACAACTTTCCTCTTCCTATCACACTGAGCATGTTTTCGGACGAGTTGCAGATAAAGAAGCTTACAACTTTTTAGATGGCTTTTTGGGATACAATCAACTTTTGGTTGACCCAAACGATTAGCATCAAACTACCTTTACAACAGAATGGGTATTTTTGCCTGTCGAGTTATGCCTTTTGGGTTAACTAGTGCTCCTGCCACCTTTCAAAGATTGATGAGCCATGCTTTTAAAGAATATGTAAGGAAATTCTTAGAAGTATATATGGATGATCTACGCGTACATTCATCAATCTGGACTGATCATTTTGAACACCTCAAAAAGGTATTCCAAAAATGTAGACTTTATAGGATTTGCTTAAATCCTGGAAAGTGCACATTTATGGGTAAACAAGGAAAAATTCTTGGACATATAGTGTCTAAAAATGTCATAGCTACCAATATGGATAAAATTCATGTTATTGTTGATTTGCCCAGACCGACAACAGTCAAGGGGGTTCAAGCCTTCATGGGACATTGTGGATATTACAGACGGTTCATTTACATATATGCTATAATTGCAAAATCCATGTATATCTTGATTACACTTTGAATGATTGATGAGTGTGAATAATTCTTCATGAAGCTTAAGCAAGCTCTTACTTCAGCTCCAATATTGAAAGCGCCAGATTGGAATAAGATATTTCACATACATGTAGATGCTTCCAATTTTGCCATCGAATGTATACTAGCTCAACCAGGAGATGGGAAAATTGATTTTCCTATTTCTCACGGTAGCCGACAGTTGAACATGGCAGAAAAGAATTATACCACCACCGAGAGGGAAGGACTAGGAATGATCTATGCTGTAAAAAAGTATAGACATTATCTATTAGCAAACAAATTTGTGTTCTTTGTGGACCACCAAGCCTTATTGTACTTGGTCAAGAAGCCATGTAACACAGGAAGAATAGTGAGATGGTTCATCATTCTTCTAGAATTTGATTTCATTGTAGTTGTGAAAAGGGCACTACTCATCAAAGAGTAGATCATTTGTCTAGGATTGTTTCATGGGAACCACCTAAAGGAGTAGACGATGATCTACCAGATGCATATCTGTTCTCCGTGGAAATGATAGCTTGATGGTCAAAAAATATAGTATCATTGATGACCATAGCTCAAGTGGATTCGCAAATACCACTTCCTATCACAATTGGATTAATTAGCACTCGGTTATGTATCAGTTACTAGCTGGTAGGCCCTACAAAAGAAATCGAGATGGAATATTTCTGTTGTACATTAATCCTGAGGAAAAATACCAATACCTAAGTCAAACACATATTACCATAGTAGGACTTCACTTTGCGGAAGACCAAGCTATGCAAAGGCTCTTGAGACTTGGAGTATATTGGCCAACTATGAGGAGTGATGTTCATTCTTTTGTAGAGGATTGTCCTCAATGTTAAAAACAAACACCCATACCTCATGTAACATTGTTCCAAATGTCACCTGTTCCTAAGTGGAGTAACTATCTAGTCACTTACTTATTGAGCCGAACATTTCCTGAGGATATGAGTAAACGCCGTCAAAGAGCAATTAAAACTGAAGCAAGGGACTATGCTCTTATTAGAAACCAATTGTATCGGAGAGGTAGGGATCAACATTTACGTCTTGTGCAAATGAAGACGAATATATTCCCATTATAGAACAAGCACATGCTGGATTAGTGGAGGTCACTTCTTAGTGAGACCACCGTAAGAGCAATTTTAATGGCAGGCATATGGTGGCCAACACTTTTTGCAGATGCCAAAGAATATGTTCAAAGGTGTGATGCTTGTCAACGAGCAAAAATGCCAACCCGTGTAGATAGCATGCTCTTAAGACCAATGATGGGGGCTAGAGCTTTCGCAAAATGGGGTATAGATTTTGTTAGGCCAATACAACCACCTGCTTATAGAGCCCAAGCTCAGTATAGCATTATAGCTACGGACTATTTGACCAAGCGGGCCGAGGCTAAAGCAACTCAAAAGAATGATGGCATAACCACTGTCACATTCTTATACGAGTATGTGTTCACAAGATATGGACTGCCAATAGAAATAGTCAGTGATAGGGGAACTCATTTCCTCAATGAGATAATTGAGTATCTGCTTAATGAATTTATGGTCATCCATAACAAATCAGCTCCCTATCACTGACAAGCAAACGGACAAGCTGAGCATACAAATAAAATTCTTAGCTCGGTATTGACTAAAGTGGTTAGTTCAGGAAGGACAGACTGGGAAATGAATCTCCATGCTGCTTTATGGGCTTATCAAGTTTCATTAAAAACAGCTTTAAATGCTATACCCTTAAACCTTGTTTATGGTCTTGATGCCATACTGCCAATAGAATTTCTACTGCCGACACTAAGGGTAGCTAAGAATCTTGAGTGGACTGGACATGAATTGTCAGAGAGACTTGAAGATTTAGAAAAGCTAGATGAGCAAAGGCTAAATGCTGTAGCTCACAAATGTGCACAAAAGCAAAAACAAAAACAATTTTTTGATTCCCATTTGATTACAAAAATCTTCAAAAAAGGGGACTTAGTTTTAGTCTATTCCGTTAAGCAACACATTCCCAAGTTTAAGAAAAAGGGAAACGGACCGTTTATCATTGAAGATGTATCTCCACGTTGAGCAGTTAAGTTGTCCACCCTAGATTTTGAACCAACGGCTAATTGGATTAGTGGATATCATTTAAAGAAGTACAATTTGCCACTAACCAATGAATTGCTAGCAAGAATGCGTGGAGCTAAGCAAAGAAAGATAAAATGACAACAGTTTATTGATGAAGCCCAAGAGGAAGCTCGGCTTCGGGTACTTAAAAGGAAAGCTGCTCTCAAGAATCAACAAATACCTATTCCTATCAACACTCTGGAAACAAACGACCGACAATGGGAATTGCCGAAAGATGCCGTGTCAACAAATGATGAATGGAAAGATGGAATGGACCTTCGCATCAAAGTACAGCTCAACAATCATAGCACAAATGTATTGGTTGATACAGGAGCTCGAGTAAATGCAGCTAGTTATTCCACGTACAAGAAAGCAACAAATCAGTCTTTGACAGCAGCAGGAATAACGACTATCAAGGGATGCAACAAGAACCCAACACCAACATTGGGAGTAGTCAAATTGAACGTGATAGTACATGGATGTTCATGTCCTCATCAATTTGTATGCTTACCAGATGAACACATGAATGAAGCAATGATTCTTGGAATCCCCTGGATGCGGACTAATAAGGTAGTACTAGATTGGATACCAATCAACTCAAGCTATCACCTAAGGGAAGACAACTCATTGTTCCAATTGCACCAAGCAAGGAGGAATGGAAAAGGAAGTTACCAGCAGCCCAAACCACGAAGAAATCAATCTTCTCTATCCTATCGACAAGTAAATGCTACAAGTAGCATGCAAGGAGTCGGGCAAATTTGGGTACCAAAAGCAATTCTTAAGGACAAGCCGATTCAAATATGGGTGCCCAAAACATCATCGACAATACCAAAGACGGTTCCAAGGTTCAAAACACAGAGACGAGCATCTCCGAGTAAGAAACCTAGCACGAAATGGATTTGAAAGAGAAAAGAGTATTTATCTCCTCCGCAAACTGTAAAACCGATCAAGCAATGGAGAGTTAAGTCTTAGAAGACTCAACCACACCATTCTGACCAAGACAAACCAAGATATCAATGGCAGCTAAAAGCTCGACAACAGTCACTAGTGATAGCAACAGCTCAAGAAATCAGCATGCCAAAGCATCCTAATGGTACAATCCAACAAAGAGCACACAAGCTACAAGATTTTCTCTTTGAAAGAAAGCATCAGAAACCCTCGACATCAGAAACGAGTTAATTACTCAAGACCCAACTCTTGCACAACATAATGGTTTGAACTGCATTGATCTTCAAAGCATGGTAGAGCCAACCAAGGTGATGCATAGACACGATTGTTCAACCCATGCACACAGTCGTCCCGTAGTACGCCATCTAGGAGGGATGGAAGGGAACTAAATAATTAAGGGCAATGTTTGAAGAAGGAGGAAAAAGTTTGATGTTAACGTGTGATTTTTTGCAAAATTACCTAATGATGTCCTTATAGATTATCAATAGGGAAAATTTAATTGATAATATCTTCCCAATGAGTGTAAATAGTGTATATACTATTAAAACATCTTTAAAAAATAGTCTTTTTTGGTTATTTTTCTATCATTTTTCTTGATATTGAGACTTAAAAATGAAAAATCCAACAAAAAACAATAAAGCTGTGTTTTTTGATGGATTTTCTTAATTATTGGATTTTCACTTTGCTTTTTTAGCGCATTTTGTTATTTTCTTTGAATTTTTCAATAAACAAGTCAAAATTTAATAATAAATAGCAAATGAGCTCAGATGGAAAAATTGAAGACACACTGATGATCAGAAGAACAATGTGAATAGACACAAAAAATTTCAATCAAATCGACAGATGGAAGCGGGAAGCTTAAATTAGGCGGCCAGACCTACTTTTGCAAAATTCTTACAGAATGAGGTACAGGAATCTGATTGGGGAAATTTTTGACTCTAACATAGATTTCACAACCTAGTAGGAATAACAGAGGAATTTGGAGAAAAATGGTTCGGGAAGTCCAAGTATAGATACCCAAGGTAGGCTAAAATCATCTCATTTTCACTTGTTGCCTTTGGAGAGAGAGCTTTTCGACCTTCTTCGCATGCATTTTCTGGAGTCTACAGTCGCATGTTTACAGCGCCGTCTCAGACAAGACATGAGGGGTAAGTTCTATACTTATCATGATCCATTGTGTACGGCCGGTAGGTAGTCTAAACCCTTGGAAAAAACCCTAGAATCCGAGCAGTGCACAAAGACCTACTACCAAAAACTAACCATAGCGGCTTGTCAACACAACCAAATCAGACAAAACTTGAACTGTAGCATTCCCCTAGATAATAGAACACTTCTATGTCGGCAGTTGACCATTCGGCAAGGGTCGAGGGAGGTCCCAAGTAGAAATGCTAGGTTTTTGGCAGATGCCAGAATTGGATTTTGACTCCATAGACAGCTTATATACGGGGTATATATACAATGTATATGGTTGGTTTCATAAAATCAATCAAGCCAATCCCTCAGAAAGCAAAAAACGGCTCGAAGACTACAAAGCGTCAAATTTGACATACAAGGGCAAACTGACTCCAAATGGGCCAAAATTGGATGAGTTGCTTTAGGACTATGTAGCGGACAAGTCCATAGCCTCAAAAGTGATTAACCAACTCTACAGGCCATGTGGCCACAAAAATCGATGATTTCAGAGTCGACAAAGCACGAAGTGATGCCGGCATGACGAAACTTTACCAAATTCAATTTAGGACTTGTTTTAGGTGTATAGAATATGTCTAGGTCAAAATTTTTAAGTGTTGCAAGAAAAACTTGACTGCTGTAAATAATCGCGATTATTTACTTTTGTAATATTTTGGCTTGAAAATGATACCGTCACTTCACCTATCACTTATGCACACCTATTACATGTCCCATTTCAAATATGAGCCAAAATGATCAATGATAACTTGGAAATTTGCCAAAAAACGCAAAGAAGTCCTTTTAAACCAATTTCTGAGTTATCTCTCATATTTTTTGATCCAAATCACCTCAAATCTCATACACACAATCTACATCATGCCTAGAACCAAGTTGCTTCAAAAAATGCCCATTTTGATGAAAAAGTTAATAATCGTGATTATTTACTTTTTGGCCAAGATGAGGGGAAATTGCAACTTTGACTCCATGGGACCAAAGCACATGATGTCATAAGCCCACTAACCAAGTTTGAACAAATGTGGAGCTCAAAATCTCAAAATTCCTTTATATCTATTGTTTCAGAGACCTAAAGTCTAAATCTAGCACCATTCTCACCTTGTGCACTCAAATGAGCCCACACTTCACTCAGAGTATCTATTTGATATATACTTCAAGCCTATAATGCCAAAATTGCAAAAAATTGAAAAAATTTCCTCAGCCGTAATTAATCACGGTTATTTACTTTTGTGCAAATTTTTGCTTGGACTTCATGATTTTGATCTTTACATGTTTTTATGCATCTATGCATGTTCAAAAATTGATTTGAAACAAATTGGACTCAATTTGTCAACATTTCAGACTGAAGGACATTTCAGAGTGGAATCTGTAAATTTTTTTAACTTTGGCACTCTATGCACTTAACAGGAGCAATGCAAGCTGCGGAGAAGGCCAAGAAGAGGGTATCTCAAAAGGAGAAGCCGCAAGAGCTGCCACCCTACCAACTGGACCCTAGTTCAGTAAAGACAGCCAAAGCAACCTATCTGTCGAAAAAACAACCTGAGGAGAACAACACAATGGTTTTTACAGGTAGATTTAAAAGTGAAGAAGGACATCAGGTAGAACTACAACTTTTGCCAAAAGAGGTCTACAATGTCGCAGCAAATCTCGAAACAAAAGAAGCTAACAAAAGGCTTGGACTTAGAGAATTCTAGGACCAAGAGCCATGTGGTGTAGATTTTCAGAAAGCTTATGATCTCCTGTACACAATTAAGGAAGATGGACTAGCTCAGATTACTGACCAGCAAGGGCACAAGGTAGAAGTGGTAATTACTAAAGAAATAGTGGTTGAAGCTCTCAAGGTACCGACAGAAGGGATGACCATGAGGGCTAGAGACAGAAAGACAGCAGGTACCTTCACCAAGGAAATCGATGTGGCAACCTTTGCTGATCTCATTCAGAAGCAAGTGGAAGAAACAACAAGATTATATCATCAACACTTCCACTTTCTAGCAAAGAGACCGCCAAGGTACATAACACCCAATCATGCAGTTGAAACTACATTTACACAAGTACCAAACTCGACAACCAGGCAACCCATCGATCACGGATAGAATGTGCTATCCACACTGAAGGGTACAAAGAAAGAGGGCAAGATAACCTATCTGGGGGCGCCTGAAGTACTTACAAGAATTGCATACCATGCTATCGGCATGGCATACAATTTTCCACCTGCCCTAGATCAGAACACATGGATTGTGTCTACATAGCCACCTGCCCCAGATCATAACACATGGATTGTGTCTAAACAGCCATCTCCTCGAGCTCCAAGGTCCACAAAACAAGTTCACAAATCTGATAAAGAATCTTCAGAGAGATCTCATGAAGCACATAGTAGTGAAAGCTCAGACAACAAAGAGAAGAGAGTCAGACGTGAGGAGATGAAGAAAAAGGTAGTGGCCGCACATCAAGAAGAGCCTCGACAGAAAAAGGCGAGGATTGAACGAGAAAAAGAAACCTACGAAAGAAGCCGCCAAGTTGCAGGCAAGGACCCTAGAAAGTGGGTACCAAAAGAGCTAAAAGGACTGAGAACAAAGAACCCTGCACGAAAAGAAGCAAAAGACCCAAAGGATTTTTTGGAAAGAATGTACCAGGAAGCGGAGGCATTAAAACTAAAAGAAGCCCAAGAAGCTGAGAGAAAAGCTAGAGAAGATGCGTCCGAGAAAGAAAAACAAATTGAAGCGAGACAACAAGATGAGGCCCAGCATGAACAAAGTGAGATGTCTCCCAAACCATCGTCACCTGCTACGGAACAACACGGCCACCCTATGCCAAGCCCTCCACCATCACCGACAAATCCACTGAGGCTGAACAAACGAAGGAAAAGGAGCCTAAACCACAAGAGGCAACAGATTTTGCACAACATGCAGCAAGTACTTTTGACCAAGCTAAAGCAAAAGAACCAGAGCCGGAAAGGGCAGCAAGTCCTGAACCACAGGACGCAACAAGTTTTGAGCAACCAAAGGCACACAAAACAGAGGAAACCCCATCTACTACCACCCAGCAAGAAATGGTTGAGGCATCCACGAAGCCTCGAGAAGACAAAGCAGTAGAGGCAAAAGCACAGCCTCAAGGGGAAGAACAAACCCGACCGCTACCACAAACAGCCGCCACAGTCCCACCAAAAGAATCACAAGACCCTGCTGAATTGTCTAGGCAACTCACAAGAACTAAAGACTAGTAGACCAAGAACTAAAGACTAGTAGACCAATGATGAGGCAATTCTCCAAGTTAATGAATATGCAAAGCAGATGTAGGAGATGGCAGGAAAAATGAGATCAGTAGCACTTAGCCATAGTATTAAGGCTAAAGAGTTGGAAATGGTGATAGACGCTCTTCAAGGACAGCTAGAGGAGAGATTAAATGTCATCATCGATCTACAGAAACAAGTCCAAAAGTTGAAAGCTGAAGCGGAACAACACCAGCTAGCCCAAGAAAAGCAGCAAAAGGAAATGGAAGAGCTAGGCAAACTTCTCATGAAGTTAACAGATGCTTGCAAGACCAAAGACGAACAGTTGAAAGAGGTTACCAACGAAATCTTAACTACAACTATGTCAGTTCAAAAGATCCAAGTGCATCTAGATGTAGCAAATGCTTCACTACAATACTCAGACCAGAGGATCAACGATTAGGAAACCTTCTTGCGACAGATAAGAGAAGATTCCGCAGTTGCCTCGATCAAAGGTACAAATGAAGTGTATAAAGCATTAGAGAAAAAGAATAAATATCTCGAGCTAGAGCTGAAGCTAGAGCAATCACAACGCAGAGACCTCGCATTAATGCGGGTACAAAGAGAAGAAGAACTACTCAAGGAGATAGCAGAGCTGAAGAGAGTTAACTAGCTACTGAGGGATGAACAACAAGAGACACAGGAAGAAGCAGGTACATCCGAAAAATCCCACATTGATATTCCCTCAGCCTCATTCACTGAGATGGAAACATATCCGACAGAAGAGCTCGGGGGAGAAGAAGAATTTCAAGTATCATTAACAGATGTCGATCAAGAGCCAATGGTCTAGCTATCAAAAGCTGAAGAAGGTGCGCTTAAGGAGAAGGTTGCTCACGAGACGGATGAGCAGTGGAAGGCAGCGATGGATTGGGAGTTGAATATTCTTCATTCTATCAATTTTATTCAACTCACTCCCAATCAGATCAATGCACAATGGCATCAGCAATCACTGCCATACCCCTTGACAAGGTCGAGCTGCTACATGTCAAGGAACGACTTTACAAAGACATGCAAGTAGAAGGCACAAATGAAATCCACCCCAAGTGGAGGAACAACTGGCTGAACAAGAATCCTAGATACTTGATTTTGTTCACAAGAGCACCTGCGGCACTTCAAAGAGACCCAACTTTTTGTCCTGTATCGAGAGTAAGGACGTGGCAAGCACACGAGGCAATGACAAAGAAGCGGCCTACATGGATGAATTATCCAAGATTGCCAGCTTTAGAGAAGGGAACGTCGACAGAGGAATACATGGTGAAAACCCTAACGAGCGCCATGTCATTATTTAAAAGGCTCCCCGATCTCTCATGTGCTATGCTCTACAAAATTTACCGAATGCTGCTCACATGCATTGAAGTCTTTCATGAGCCAGAGCAAGCGGGAGCACCGTGGATGTCCTTCCTTGAGGGCAATAAGGGTATATGCTACGACTTAAGCGGCCAAACTTCCGAAGAATTCCTCTATGGCTTCTACGCCTGCTACATGTTCTTGCTATCTTATAATATGTTGGGTTTGAGGAAGCGTTCTACACAGGGTTTTTCACTTGGCGAACGAAGATTTTTGGGCCAGTGATCAGCAACCTGACTTCCAGATTCCTAGGCTACTCCGCTGTCAAGCTAAGGAACAGAGTCACTATGCAATTTTTGCAGGTTCGGGACAAAGAAATAAAGATTAGATATAAAAAGCTTTACATGCACTTAAGGACCACCTCGCCATCCGTCAACCCGAAGATTATTTGAGCCCATAAAGCTATGTCAAGGGGCGACACAGGCGAGGAGGGGGGGAATGTTAGCAGCAAGCTAACTCGGATACCATTTTTTGGAGCTCTCATTGTAAAAACATTTATTATTTTGATGAATCGAGAATATTGTAATTCCTATTTTTCGGATAAACCTTGTCATTGATGAGCCGGGGCTACAAGTTTCGAGATTGTATCAACCTGTCTTTACCTATCTTTAGTTAGAGCTCCCAGATTATTAGTTTTGACCACCAAAAACCTTGACTAAGGTATAAAAGACAATTTTTGTAAGCTATTTTCAAGTTTTGGATAATGAACTACACAGAGTGAGGTAATGGTGCTCACTTCTCTCCTTCTCGCACTTCCTACTCCCTCCCCGGTTGTCACATTGTAGTCGCGTCTATTGCGTTGCAACCGCAGGTAAGAGCTCTACGCATTGACGGTCCTCACTTCTCTCCTTCTTGCACTTCCTACTCCCTCCCCGATTGTCACATTGCAGTCGCGTCTATTGCGTTGCAACTGCAGGTAAGAGCTCTACGCATTGACGTAAGCATTTCACGGTATTTCATAGCTTTTGGCGTCATCGACCCGCGGCCTAATCTCATCATAAGTAGGAATTTACGCTTCAAAATCAAAAATTAAGTATAGGCGGAAAATTGGGGCATCATTGCTAAGCATTTAGATGCATTCTGGGTCAAAAACGACTAGATCAAAAATCCACTGCTATTAATAATCACGATTTTTGAACTTGACCTAAAGTGGGATTTGAGACCATAAGCATGTGTGCTTAGGTCTTATAAATATGTTCTAGAAGGTTCTTTACGTTTGGATGTCATTTGATGCTGTAACAGATGTGATTTATTTGCCGATGAGCGATTGGGTTTTGGTGATTTCAGTCACTTGAGTGTAGCTTGAGTAAGATGCAAGTTGTTTGTTGTTTTCCAAGAGATTGAAAACCACTTGTAGCCTCTATGCACTAGTCGAGTCAGCTTCGTCCCATGGATTGACAATTTAATCGTGGTTCTCGCTACGTCTAGAATAAGATAGGAGTGAGGTTAGACACCCGTCCCACAATAGCATGATGATTGTAGGGATAGATACAATGTATATGTTTACAGTGATGATGATGATGAATGCAGAGACGGGAGGAAGAGGGATTCAGAGGAATGTAGCTCATGCATGCTTTTCGGCACACAAAAGTGTGATTATGGGCTGAAACCTTAAGAGTACTTGTCCCTCGTTTTGAAGGTCCTTACATAGCCAACATTGGTTGCTCTAATGTAGGAGTGACGATGGCAAGTTTTGATGTGGTGATCCCTACACAGGTGAAGCTTCCCAAAAGCAAGCGTAGAGAGAGAGAGAGAGAGAGAGAGAGAGAGAGAGAGATTTGGAGACAATTCTCATGGTTACAGAGGGCAAGAGATGGGGACTCACAAATAGTGAAAAGTAGGAAAGGTTTACTAGAAGCATGGCAATGATGAGCACAGAGATTGAAGCGGAGTGATTGAGATGCAACCATGACTCCAACTCAACAACACTGCAAGGTCCGTTATCCGCATCCAATTTTCCATGCCTATGCATTTGCTTGGTCCAACACATAAAGTCTACGGGGTGGGACACAACTTCTGTTTCTTATAATTTTTGGAGAGACCACAATGCCAACTCTCCACCATACTTTTGTATGGCACTTTTGCATGACGTGCACTGTATAATTAGCATTTTCACTCTAAGACACTTTATTGCAAGACAAATTAACTATTCACATTGGTTTTATGTAGCTTGACACAAACATTGTCCTCCGGCTTGGAGAATTCGACGACACCCGTGCACGATTATCAAGTTGGTAGTGCAATTTGATTTTTACCTGGTAGGCCTATTTGTTGATGCTTTCTGTATTTTTTATAGTCTATTTAATTTTATGGTCTATTGATGCTTTCTGTATTTTTTGAGTTTGTCAATGGTTCCTCAAGTTTAGTTTAGCTATATGTTTTCCTCACTAGTACACACTCAATCTCGATCATCATATCTATATATCAAATAGATATACACTTCTTTTCTCTTAGTTGGCCAATTCAACTTATGTATTGCAGTAGTCAAGGCACTATGTACATGTTTACTTTATTCCTAGGTGGTTGATGTCAATCTACATATGCCCTTGTTTGGCAATTCATTTCATATATTGCAACCCAACATTCTCCTCTACATAACCATTCTTTATCACAAGGACAACCCTTTATCCCAGCGTTTTCCTCCTCATATATATTTGGCATGATGGATAGCCAAGACAACACATAAATCTCTCTCTCTCTCTCTCTCTCTCTCTCTATCTATCTATATATATATATATATGAGAAATAAGGAGAAATTGACTACGCTTGATTTAGAGTAAGATGATCCCCCACCTAGAGACTAAATGGCTGATATTACCAGGTCGAATGGCAATCTGCAAACAACTACTAAAGTAGGTTAAGGAGTAGGGTTCAAATAGAATGATTAAGTTGCAACCCTTTGCTTTATTCAATTACTCCCTTTAGTACCCCTTTGTTCTATAGTCAGCTCTATGGGACACAATTTGCTTCTTCCCAATGCTCATCTACCCAAACTAAGCTATTGTTGTTGCCTATCAATTGGTTCTACTCATTCGCTCGTGTTCCACAACAAAAGCCGATGTGATAGCAATCACAACCAACTAAGCAAGTAACCAATTGCACTCCAAAATATTAGAACACGTATGGCAAAGAGCATTGCCTTGGTCTCACTACTCAAAGAGTTGTAGAGCAAGCCGTGAAATTGGGCCATTTTAAAAACAGCTATAGAGGTAACCAATCATCATATATACAATTCTTTTTAAAAAATTCACCAATGCACTTTGTTGTTTGATGTCAGTCTATGTATATCCTGTTATGTTCAATAGATGTTCTGCATTGCGCTAAAATTGGTTCTTTCGTGAGAAAGCTGCCTAATGAGCTTCAAGACTCGCATAATTTTTTGGCAAATAATGTTGTTTGTGCGGATAGTTAAATATTTAGCTGATAAAATTCCCCATACAATGTCGTCGAGCTTGTTAGAGTAGAACTCGCGCGCACCGTGCACGCAATGGCAATCAGCAGGTCCACCATCCTTCCCCCCTCCTTCACGGCACTTGGTTTCACCGTTCCCAGCTCGTATCTCCATTCCATGTGGTCTTCAAAGTTTCCGGCTTTGCATGATCGAACGAGGGTGAAATCAAAAGCGACAGACAACAGAGAGAATGGGCTGCGGTTGTGCCAGTCGCCACTGAAACAGGTTGAGAAGATCACACACACACACACACACACACACACACACACACACACACAAGTGCGCCGTTGATCAAACATTCGTTCTGATTAGAAGGTTCTCTGGGAAAAGATTTTGAGCTATCATGGTATGCGTTTGATAGACCTTGCTATGGGAGTGGGCACAGAGGGCACCATCTATAATATTCTCCAGCCTGATGCAGAGAATCAGTTTCCAGAAGTAAGAGCAGTAGTCGGTGCACTGAAATTGGCAGTGAGGGGGCTTCCACATCCACCTCCTAATGGCTCTTCATGGCAAAGAGGAATGGATGTGCTTGATTGGCTTGGCTTTTTCTTTGGATTCCAAGCTGACAATGTAAGAAACCAGAGGGAGCATGTTGTACTTCTCCTTGCTAATTATCAAATGAGCATGCAACCTATCCCTGAAGCTAGGGACAGGCTTGAGAGGGGTGCTGTGCGCCATCTCAGAAAGAAAGTGCTCAAAAACTACAAAAAATGGTGTTCTTTCCTGAGCAAAAAGCCCAATTTGTGGCTGCCTAAAAACTTTAGAATGTGGCTTCCAAGAAATACTAAGTTGGTGGATCATCACAGAGAGCTTACTTATTCATGCCTTTACCTGCTGATATGGGGGGAATCAGCTAACCTTCGTTTCATGCCAGAATGCCTGTGTTTCATGTTCCACCACATGGCTATGGAGCTCAATAACATAGTTGAGGGGCATAGGCATGTGGAGGGATATGTGCCATCTTCGTATGGGTGGAATGGTTTTTTAACACAGGTTGTAGAGCCAATTTATAAAGCTGTGAAAGGCGAGGCAGATTCTGCAAAGGGTGGAAAGGCTCCTCACTCTACATGGCGGAATTATGATGACATGAATGAGTACTTTTGGTCAAAGCGTTGCTTCAGGGAGCTGTCGTGGCCACTAAACCTCTCCTCTGGTTATCTTTTAACTTCGAAAGGGGGAAATAGGGGATCAGGTTTGTATTCTGACCAACATAGAGTGGGAAAGACAGGTTTTGTTGAGCAACGCTCCTTTTGGAATATTTTTCGTAGCTTTGATCATCTGTGGGTTGGACTTTTTCTCATGCTTCAGGCCATGATAATTCTTTCCTTCAATGGAGATGGAGTTCCATGGCATGTATTATATAATAGGGATGTTCAAGGAGCCTTACTATCCATTTTTATCAGCTGGTCAAGTATGCGATTTGTGCAAGCAGTTTTGGAATTAGGGCTGCAATACAGCTTGATATCGAGAGAAACAAAGCTTGTCGGTGTCCGGATGCTCCTGAAATTGCTTGTTTCTATAGGCTGGGTGATCATATTCTTTGTGTTGTTAATGCGAATCAGTCAGCAAAGAGCAGCTGATGGACAATGGTCTGCAGAAACAAATCGGAGGCTCTTTCAATTTTTGGAAGCAGTAGCTGTCTTTCTACTGCCTGAATTGCTTGCAATTATACTGTTCCTGCTTCCATGGATCAGAAATGCTATTGAGCGAACAGAATGGAGTGTTTTGCATGCCCTTACATGGTGGTTTGAGACAGGACTGTTTGTCGGTCGTGGACTACGGGAAGGGATTATTGACAATCTGAGGTATACTACCTTCTGGCTGGTAGTCCTCTTTTTCAAATTTTCTTTTAGCTATTTCATGCAAATTAGGCCATTAGTGGACCCCACAAGGGAGCTGCTTGCTCTCAATGCTGTATCATATAAATGGCACGAGTTTTTCAGCAACCAGAATAGGTTTGTTGTGGTTGTCATCTGGGCACCAGTTGTGCTGGTCTACTTGATGGACTTGCAAATTTGGTACTCCATATTCTCTTCCCTTGTTGGGGCATTAGTGGGTCTTTCCTCCCATATTGGGGAGATCCGGAATATGGAGCAGTTTAAGCTGAGATTTCCTTTCTTTGCAAGTGCAATGACGTTCAATTTGATGGCGGCAGAAGGTCTTCGTGGTGGAGTTGCCTCCACCCAAAGTTACATAGTTGCCCTGTTCAGAGACATGTTAAGGAGGGTAATGCTAAGGTATGGTCTTGTGAAGGCATACAAGACGTATGAAAAGAGCTCACTGGAATCACGAAAATTTGCCTATTTATGGAATCAGATAATTTTTTCCCTGCGGCAGGAGCACTTGTTGAATGATCACGAAGTGGAGCTTTTGCAGGTTCCAGATGTTGCCCTGAATGTCAAGGTCATGCAATGGCCTTCTTTGCTTCTGTCTAATGAATTACGCATTGCACTAGGTGTCGCACAGAGTTGGCAGGGCAAAGAGGATAAAGAGTTATGGCAAAAGATATCCAAGCAGGAGTATAGAAGGTGTGCTGTACTTGAATGCTATGATAGTGTGAAATTGTTGCTGCTCACAATCTTAAAAGACGGGAGCAAGGAGCACAGTATTGTGGCACATGTTTTTAAAAAAATTGAGATGGACATTGAGCTGGGTGCTTTTGCCCAAAACCATAAACTAAATGGTTTGACAGAGGTTCACTCCCGTGTCTTGGCATTAGTGGAGGTTTTACTGTCCAAGCCTGCTTTAAGTAATGTCCATACAGTGGTGAATTCTATGCAGAACTTATATGATGTAGTGATCAGAGATTTTTGTACCCAAAATCAGCAACAGTACCCTGTTGCTAATGGCACTGCCTCCAATGTTGTTTATGATGAGCTCTTGTTTTGTGATGCAATGGAGCTACCCAATGCAGATGATGATGTTTTTTTTCTTAGGTTAAGGAGGCTGCATACGATACTCAACACTCGAGATGCTATGAATGATGTTCCCCGGAACTTTGATGCTAGGAGACGCATCGCCTTCTTCGGCAACTCTCTCTTTATGAGCATGCCCCATGCTCCTATAGTAGAGAAAATGCTTTCTTTCAGTGTGCTCACACCTTATAACTCTGAGGACGTGCTTTACACGAAAGAGCAGCTGAGAATTCCAAATGAGGATGGAGTGACCCTTCTTTTTTACCTTCAGAGCATCTACCCAGATGAATGGAAAAACTTTTGTCACCAGGTGGGCAATCATAACCCTGAGACTGAATGTTGGAACGACAGAGAAAAGGCTAGGATGCTAAGACTCTGGGCTTCACATCGTGGCCAAACTCTTGCCCGAACTGTTAGAGGAATGATGTACTACGAGAAAGCTCTTGAGACGCTTGCATATCTCGATGCTGCATCAGAAGCTAAACTTTCAGATTGCACATCTACAGCAAAAAGCAAAAGCTCTAGAGGTATTGGCAACCAACAGGGATCTGTTAGGGGCCAGCAAAACAGTAGCATTCGCTCCGATTTGACTTCTAGACATAGGATGAAGTCGAAGGAAACATCCGTAGCTAGCATGAAATTTACATACGTTATTGCTTGCCAGAATTATGGAATCCAGAAAGCCAAGAAGGATAGTAAAGCTGATGACATTTTATATTTGATGAAATGCTACCCAGCCATGAGGGTAGCATATGTTGATGAGGTAGGGATGGGAGTAGGCAAGAAGTATTACTCTGTTCTGGTCAAATATGATCCCTTGCTGGGAATAGAAGTGGAAATATACAGAGTCCAGCTTCCTGGTCCTACCCGGCTTGGAGAAGGAAAACCTGAAAACCAAAATCACGCCCTGATTTTTACAAGAGGAGATGCAATCCAAACCGTAGATATGAATCAGGACAATTGCTTTGAAGAGGCCCTTAAAATACGGAATCTGCTTCAGGAGTTCACCAAACAGTATGGCTTGAGAAGACCACAGATATTAGGAGTGCGAGAGCATGTGCTTACAGGTTCTGTTTCCTCCTTAGCTTGGTTTATGTCTGCTCAGGAGACAAGTTTTGGTACTGTAGGTCAAAGGGTACTGGCAAATCCTTTGAAGGCGCGAATGCATTATGGGCATGCGGATGTGTTTGACAGGCTTTGGTTCATCACTCGAGGAGGCATAAGCAAGGCATCTCGTGTGATCAACACTAGTGAGGATATCTTTGCAGGGTTCAACTGTACCTTAAGAGGAGGTAATGTTACTCATCATGAATACATTCAAGTTGGAAAGGGTAGAGATGTGGGGCTGAACCAGATTGCACTTTTTGAAGCCAAAGTCTCCAGTGGAAATGGTGAACAAATTTCAAGCAGGGATGTGTATCGCCTCGCACATCGCCTTGACTTCTTCAGGATGTTATCCTTCTACCACACAACAGTAGGATTCTACGTGGGCAACATGATAATGGTTTGGGCTGTTTATGCTTTCTTGTGGGCCCGCGTGTACCTTGCTCTTAGTGGATTAGAAGATTTGATTGCTGACAGCATCAACAATATAGCACTGACAGCTTCTTTGAACCAACAATTCGTAGTACAGCTTGGGCTTTTCACAGCATTGCCAATGGTTGTAGAAAGCACTCTAGAGCACGGTTTTGGTAGGGCTATGTGGGACCTTTTAATCATGCAACTAGAGCTATGTTCTGTGTTCTTCACCTTCTCATTGGGCACCAAGTGCCATTATTTTGGTAGGACTCTACTGCATGGAGGGGCCAAATACCGATCTAAAGGGCATGGGTTTGTGGTGAGGCGTGTTACATTTGTTGAAAACTTCAGGCTTTTTTCCAGAAGCCATTTTGTGAAAGGAATAGAACTGATAATATTATTAGTAATCTATGAGGCATATGGAGGTGCTGCATCAAATACTACTGTGTACATCTTCTTGACAATCTCAAGTTGGTTTTTAGCCCTATCATGGATAGTGGCACCATATTTGTTCAATCCCACAGGCTTCGACTGGTTACAGACAGTGTATGACTTTGAAGGCTTTTGCAGTTGGTTGTGGTATGGAGGTGGAGTGCTGGCAAGATCTGATCTCAGCTGGGAGACATGGTGGAATGAAGAACAAGATCACCTGAGAACAACAAACTTTTGGGGAAAATTATTGGAAGTA
This sequence comes from Adiantum capillus-veneris, assembly GCF_014529385.1. NCBI lineage: Eukaryota > Viridiplantae > Streptophyta > Polypodiopsida > Polypodiales > Pteridaceae > Adiantum > Adiantum capillus-veneris. The sequence continues at coordinate 3,382,073 of NC_140954.1, forward strand.
GCTCTTAGTCTGCGGTTTTTCGTCATCCAGTATGGCTTGGTTTACAGGCTGCACATTGCTGCAAACAGCAGGAGTATAGTGGTGTATTTTGTGTCCTGGTTATACGTCATATCAGCTATGGCGCTACATCTGCTAGTAGCTTTTACTGAAGAAAGGTATTCTGCAAGGCATCATCTTTACTACAGGGCAATTCAGGCCGTGGTTGCATTTCTTTTAGCAATCATTGTCATCCTCCTGGTGAAGTTAACTAGTTTTCATGTCAGTGACCTTTTTCTGAGCTTGTTAGCATTCATACCAACAGGATGGGGACTGCTCAACATCTGTTTGGTCCTAAAACCTTTCCTAGTAATTGCAAATGCATGGCCTCTTATCGTCTCGGTTGCCCGCCTGTACGACCTAGGTATCGGACTGTTTGTGATGATTCCTGTTGCTGTGCTATCATGGCTTCCTGGGTTCCAAGCAATGCAGACACGCCTTCTTTTTAATCAAGCTTTCAGCCGGGGTCTTCAGATATCTCAAATTCTTTCTGCAAACAAGCCAAATAAAAATGGAAAGAGCTAAAGCTGATTGCAGATCAGTTAAATTGGTAAGAGCCAAAACATGCCCATGACTGCTGCAATGCTGTGTGTGGAGACTGTTCTTGTTTCAGTTCCTCTATATGCTCGTGTGTGTTAAGAGCCTTTATCCCCATTTTCTATTCCAAAGGTTAGGTCTAAGCCTCAACAATTCTAATTTCCGAGGACACTAAAGAGTGCAAGTTTCAAATTCAATCCCGGAGTAGGGATTTGTATATATTGCTTATTCCTTGTGAAAACAACATCACACTTTGTAACAACATTTCCGGTGTAAAATGAACCAATCCTCTCTTTTTACTTAAGCATGCGTGATAGGGATTACTATTCTTTCTTTCAATTAATCTGGCATCTATTGGGAGGAGATTTATGTCTTATTAGTGCTCTTCAAACTTGTGCCTGAGTACGAGTATACAACATGAGGCAATGAAAACTCCTCAGCGTGCCAAAGACTATGAACTGTGAAGGTTACCACAAGCTTTTCAGCCTTGTGGTGGTAATGATTGTCAACGCTACCATCTACTTGGAAACAATGGTAGCCTGAAAGAGATGGGAAGTAGAGTGCTTCATCAATTGGGTTGAGCACACCAGATTGGGAGTAGTAAGTTCTTGTAGTGGTGTTGTGTGCTTAGAGAGTTTGTTTGCCAAGAAAGAAAAATGAAAATTAAGGTTCTTTTTTTAAGGAGGGGATATGTGTGCGCGTGTGTGTGTGAGAGAGAGAGAGCTTGTGCTTTTTTTTCTGACAAGTGCTCACATATCCCAGTTTGTAGTGTATATTTCTCCGGTATTCTAAAAAAATCCCGGTTATGGTTTCATTGTATCTTGATTTTACATAATTAGCTTGCCCATTTGTATAAATCTTGGCTACATGCTCAAATTTGGGTGGTTGAACTACCCTCTCATGTTTATAAATTTTGTATAGATCTTGGTTACATAATTACCTTGCCCATTTGTATAAATCTTGGCTATTGTGCAGTCATGGAGGTGGTTGAACTATCCGTAAGCCCAAATGAGCATGTGTAATTTAGTTTTGCTTAATAACATACCTGAGCTTGATACCCTTAACTATCAATGGATTTTTTTTGTTGTTGAGAGATATCTAAAGCCTTTGATTAGGTTACTTTATGGCTTCATGGCACTTTAAAAAGCTAGAAGAATTGGAGCTTGACAAATTTGGCAAAGTAATTATGATATTGAAAAGACCGATGAGATGTTATAGGGATTAAGACACTTGGATTAGAAGGGGTGGTGACCTTTTGATCAAAATAATATGCATGCTATTATCTATTTAAGGTCTAACAAAAAATGGGGATATTTAAAAACCATAACTATAATTATGTATATTTTGAAAAATATTTGAGATAATAAAACTTTTTAACAAAAAATTTGGAATACATGAATACTTTGGACAGTGGTTTTAAGTTTAAAAAGTTATAAGTTGGACATGGATAACAACTGATATAGTCTCTTGACACCTGTAAAACACATTCAAAGCTAACGTATTTGTTGTCTTGTTTGGATGGATGCACGTGAGGATGTCTTTTCTTGTAATTCTTTTTGGCTTAAAGCAAATGTTTGTGATTACACTTGCTCTACTACTTGGGAAGTACTTCTTTATTGGGTCACTATCATTGTATACTAGAATGAGGCTTCATTTTCATAAGCCACGTACAAAGATAATTCTAGTTTTTGTACTAATTATTGTCTTTTCTCTAAAGCCAGCTATCTTTTGAATGTTAAAGTTTATTCATGTCTTATTATTTAAGTAAAAACAACTACACACACTCACAATTCAAGAGCACATTAGCAGTTGTTAGGTAGGCTTTGCACGTGGACTGTGGCAATGTTTTGGTGGCGTCAGCTCCATTGTCTCTACTTGAGTTGAAAAGCCTGCGACGTTGCAGTCCTCTCCTCTCTCTCTCTCTCTCTCTCTCTCTCTCTCTCTCTCTCTCTCTCAACCAGGAATGGGATAGCCAACTTTGCCGTTTTTGGTGGAGTTCCCTCATAGTCTTTGTTCTCCACTAGACGACACGCTTGATTAAAGTAGCAGCTCCTTTTTTCGGGATGTTGCAGAGGCAAGTGACGACCTCAAGGAGGAAAGAGGGACGTGCGAATGCGCTCGTAGGGCCTCATTTTTGGCCTCTTATTGTGCCGATTCCTTGCTCTTGCATTTGCATATGTGTTTTGTTGCCCTTGGGTTTCATGGCTTTTGCATCTATTGTTTGTTGTCATTTTGCTTATGTCCCCTTGGGAGCTAGCATCCAAGACTGGCAAACATGGCATACTTGCACAAGTGTCTGCCAAAACCATTGCTTTGGTCAACCCTTGCTAATATATTGTCTTCCTCTTGTTGCTTCGCAAAACCTTTGGCAAGTTGCACTTGCCTCTATAATTTCCATGTCAATGGATTGTCCAAGGGGCTCAAGAGGGTACAAGTTGCATGGAAAGGAGGGTAGGTGAGGAAGAAGATGTTGGAATTAGGGTTGCAGAGAAACACACACAGCTTGGAGAAGACGAAGGAAGCTCAAGGCACACAATAGAGAGTGTATTACTTAGTGTGCAATGGAAAGATAGATAGCCCTAGAGTGATGGGCATATAATGCACGGGGGAAAAAACCTCCTAAAGAGGGAAAAAATGCCCCGGCAGTCCTAGTGTGTTCACACACATCACTACCACATGTATATGGTAACAAATCCCCCCATGGAGTGATGCGGTGAACGAGAGCTGGCACATGAGTAAAGGGAAGTGCCATGCTCTGAGGACAGGATCAGTCCACAAAGGGGAGTAAGCCCAAAGCTTTGCGGAAAGCTTCAAGCTTCTCACGAGACAATGACTTTGTGAAAAGATCTGCAAGGTTGTCCTGTGTTGGCACATAAGCCAAGCTGATCTCTCCTGCTGAGAGCCTCTCCCTGACATAGTGGTAATGCACCTCAATGTGCTTTGTGCGAGCATGAAAAACTGGGTTTCTCGCAACTGCCAATGCGCTCTGACTGTCAGTGTAGATAGTGTTGGCAGTGTCCTGTCCAACACCCAAATCAGCCATAAGGCGTCTGAGCCATACACACTCAACCGTAGCTGTGAAGACTGCCCTGTACTCAGCCTCACAACTCGAAGTGGCCACAGTAGGTTGCTTCTTGCTCAACCATGATATACATGAACTGCCAAGCATGAAACAAAAACCACTTGTGGACACTCGCTTGTCAAAACAACCAGCCCAATCTGAGTCCGAAAAAGCATGTAAATATGGCGGCAATGATCCCCCCTTGGGATAAAACAACCCAAGATGTAAAGTGCCACTAAGGTAGCAAAAAATCCTCTTGACAGCCTACCAATGCTTAGACACCTGAGCTATGCATAAATCTGCTGACCTGTGAGACTGCAAACTGAATATCTGGCCTCGTGTTGCATACATAAATGAGACAGCCAACAACAGTTTGGTAAAGAGTGATATCAGCAGGATCGCCAGCATCATGCAGACCCAACTTCAAACCTGTTTCCATGGGAGTGGCAATAGGTTTGCAATCCTCAAGTCCAAACATACATAGCAATGTCTCTATGTAACTTTTCTGACACAAGGCAATACCACCATCACACTGCTTAAACTGTATACCCAAGTAATGATGCAACAACCCCAAATCTTTCATCTTGAAAGTAGCATTCAAATCAGCCTTAAATTCAGCAATATGTCTCTCATTTGGTCCAGTGATCAGCAAATCATCGACATAAAGAACCACAATGAGAAGTACATCACCCTCACGCTTTACATACAATGTGCTTTCTGTTGGATTGTTACGAAAGCCTTGTTTGACCAAATGAGTGTCAGCTTTCTCATACCAAGCACGAGGAGATTGCTTCAACCCATACAAAGCCTTGTTACATTTGCACACTTTGTCCTCTTGTCCTTTTATGACAAAACCGCGAGGGTGCGTTACATAAACTTCCTCAAATATGTCACCATTCAAGAAAGCAGTAACAATGTCTGATTGATGTACATCCCAACCAAAATGAGCTACCAATGCACATAGAAAACACACAGTAGTCATACGACAAGTGGGAGCAAAAGTCTCTTCATAATCTATGCCTTTTTGCTGTGCATAACCCTTTGCAACAAGTCGAGCCTTATGGCGATCGATCTCACCATCCGGCTTGCGTTTCAACTTGTAAACCCACTTCGTACCAATGGCCTTTTTGCCAGGAGGCAAATCACATAAAGTCCATGTGTCATTTTCTATAAGTGCATCATATTCTGATTGCATGGCAGCCATCCAATTTTCTGAATTCTGTGCTTCATCAAACGACAAAGGCTCCTCAACATCATGTAAACTAGACACAGCCAAAGCATAACAATCTGATGCATAAGATGCATGCCGAGAGCCTGAACGAGTACGACTAAACAAAGGTGCATCCAATTTACTGTCACGCAAAGTGTGCACCAGCCATTTTGGCATACCTCTAGCCTGCTCATTTTCAGCCCTTTCCTCATCAAGTACATCATGTACATCTGCATCAATAATAGGCTGATCTAAAACATTTTCAGAAACCCCCATAGGCTGTACATTTGCCTCATTGGAACTTACATTCGTATTTCCACCACTGAAAAGAGGCAACAAAGTGTCATAAATGTCCTGTGAGCTTACATTACTGTCTCTAGTACATGACAGCAAGGGCTAAACAGAATCTTCTACAAACACTACATCCCGAGAAACCAGAATACGTTTTGTTTGCGGATGATACAACCTGTAACCTTTGCTTTCAGCACTATAACCAACAAAAATACATTTGACAGCCTTATCATCCAATTTTCTGCGCTGCACTTGTGGCACCAAAGCATATGCCAAACAGCCAACAACACGCATGTGCTCAATAGAAGGCTTTCTATCATGCCATGCTTCATATGGAGTAATAGACTGCAAATGTTTCGTAGGACACCTGTTTAGTACATAAGTGGCACACATGATGGCCTCAAGCCAAAAAGAATGCGGTAAAGCTTGACTTTTGACCATACATCGTGCCATTTCCGTCAGTGACCTGTTTTTCCTCTCAGCAACACCATTTTGCTGAGGCGTATAAGGCACTGTACATTGGTGTTTTATCCCCGACTAGCTAGAAATGCATTAAATTCATGAGACATATACTCCCCCCCTCGATCGGAACGGAGGGTGCCCATAGTACATTTCGAGACATTTTCAGCCATAGCCAGAAATTGTTTGAAGCACATAAAAACTTCGGACTTCTCTTTAAGCGGAAATACCCATGTATGCATGGAGTAATCATCAATGAAAGTCACGAAGTAGAGGTAATTGCCCAAGGACGGAGTTTGTATGGGCCCACAAACATCTCTATGCACAAGCTACAACCTGCATGTAACCCGAACTGAACCATTCTTTGGAAATTTAGAACGCTGCATCTTACCCAAAATACAGCCTTTACAAACATGTTTGACAGGTGCTTCAAGAGGTGGCAAAGAAGCAACCATATCAAATTTTTACAAACGCAGCAAACTGGCAAAATTCAGATGACCAAAACGTGCATGCCAAAGTTTTGCATCTAAAATAGCCCTTGAATCTGCAACAGCATTTGCAAAATTTTGTCCACACTTGTCATACAAAGTGAGCTTATACAGCCCACGACACAAAAGCCCAGATGCAACAATTTCATCACCAAAACTGAGATCATGAACTATACATCTGTCATCCATAAATTTGACTACAAGTCCAAGTCTAGCAAGTGCGGATACAGACAAGAGATTCTTCTTGATCCCAGGTACATAAAGTGCATCAACAAGTGTGAAGGAACTGCGAACGCTCGCCAAAGCTCACTGAAATCAAAGAAAGTGAGCAGGCGTTGTCGAGAAATTTGCGGTCTTGCCAGGAAAGCACCGGGCTTATGGCTGTGAGAGTTTGTGAGAGAACTCAACAAAAACTATATGAAGGAGTTAAACCATAGATGCCATGAAGAATAGGGTTTGGAAAGAAGTGCAATCAAAGAAGACTCACTCTTTCTCTCTTGCACTCACACACACAAAGAAAGAACGCAAAAGAGAATGTCAAAACAATACGAAGATGAAAACATCAAGGCTATGGTCATATCGTATCATGGGTAATATGAAAGGGTTAATAGATGAGTTAATGGCATTCAATCTTGGCTGACCAAATAGGCTACGAATTGTTCTTTGGAATTGTAGTTTTGTGCTTACCATAATATATATATTTTGTCTAGTGATTGGGATTAATTGTGTGTACAAATCCTCTTGGTTCATAGCAAGATAACTACGCTTACATCAAAAGAAAAATTATAGTCTATGAGAGGTAGTATGAGAGGTAGAAAAATAGATTGTACAGAGTGAAAGCGATAGAAATGATCATCATGTGGGTTATTCATCTAGGATAGTATGTGAGAAATGTAGATATGAGAGAAGTGAAGAGATGAGAAGTTTCCCTCCCAAGCCCTATTCTTGCCCGTAGGCAATAAGGATACTGCGGGGAGAGATGTACCTGTAGCAAGAGAACCTAGAGAGGATGAATTACTAAGAATGAGAGAGATAGGTTTGGTTAAGGAGATGAGATTAGATACATATATATATATATATATATATATATATATATATATATATATATATATATATATATATATATATATATATATATATATATATATATATATATATATATATATATATATATATATATATATATATGTTGGATTAGAGATGAAAATGAAAACAACAAGAAATCAAGAAAAGATCAATGTAGAACACATTTTACTTGAAACCCTTCGGCACCATTATTGATGGGAGAGAGAAGAAGAGTGGATAATTCCACTTTGATTGATACACCAAGTGCAAGACCTTCTTTGATTAGAGTTGATCTTCCAAGGTTAGCTTGTTGCAAGAATGGCTAGTCTCCCTCTAAGAGAAAGTGTAGGCTTGGGCTTATGTTAATGGATAAGTACAATTAGGCATTACTACTCACTCCCTCGAGAATTCCTCTCATCAATGGCTTGAATGCTTGAGTTCCTTTCAAGGAACTCCCTTTTATAGGTTAAGGGAACCCCCAAGGGTTTACACACGAAGAGAGGAGCCAATGTGAACAGGAATTGGAAAAGTTGGAAATGAGCTGCCCCTGCATGATGTGGGCAGACTGGGGTCCAGTATTTTGATCATATCTCCTCAACCGTGGCTCCAAATAAAAAAGTAAAAATATGGGCAAAAACTTCAGCTCATTAGATACGATTTTTATTTTAAAATCGTTTTCCAATTCGGATTGGAACCTTGTGTAAAAAATTCATCAAAATAGGGTCCATTTATGGCATCAAAAGTCTTCATGTGGTCTCCTTAGCCTAGACTTTCATTTAATTCCAAAGGACACCTCATGCCATATGAAAGCATGACATTGCTCCTTGACAAAGTTTTGTAATCATGCTTGCAATAATGCATTAAAATAAGTGTATCTTTGAAATCATGCCACCTAGTGTCCCACTAGGATTTGATTCTCTCCTAGTAGCTATTTAAAAAGAAATATAAGAAAAGTATAAAAAATACATAAAAAATATATATATTGGAGTTTACCCTAAATATAGGATCTAGCTAGGGTGTGAGATGATAATGAAATAGTAGAAATAAAGAATCAATGCTTTTTGCCCCAAGTTAAAGAGGCGGAGCTATTGATGCTTTTCCCATAATATTTTCTGATGGTAAAGTAAGGATATGTTACCCTTGAGAAAAATAATAGGATGAGATAGAAGGTTTATTATTATATTTAAATATGCATATGTATACTATAGGAAATATAATTATGTATCTAAAAAAATACAAGATAGATCTTGTAGCATGCGTTCCCACTATGTACGTGTCACATCACGACATCCATCCCCTGTAAACCTGCACATCATCTGGTATGTGCCACATTGTCTCTTTGTAAGATTAGACCTCTTGTACATCTTCCTTGTCTTCTTCTTCATTGGATGATTCCAGAGCTTCATGTTCACTTTGATCTTCACCTGTGTTTTTCTCTTCTTCCTCATCAATATCTTCTAGATCATTGTCTCCTCTTCTCTTAAACATTTTAATCCTTTTTCCTGCAATGGGAATCTTTACTTCTGTACCATCTAGTTCAGACAAGCTGTAAGTAGCATTTTCATGCACATGCTTTACAACATACGGTCCAAACCATCTTTTTGAGAACTTACGCATGACTGTGTGCTGGTTATCAAGGCTACTATCATACACTAAAACCCAATCACCTTTGTCAATTGCTTTGCTCCTGAGTCGATGTCGCTTATCAAAATAGTCCTTGTTTTTCAACCTTGATTTTTGAGTCGTTCTTTTGCAGCTTCAATGTCTCCAGGTCTTCTCTCTAGCTGCCTTATACGCAGTGCAAGGAGATCTTCCCTACTAAGCCCCTCTCGCCAAGGTAGTACATTCCATGTGGGAATTGTATCCTCAATCGGCATCACTGGCTTTTGACCATGCATTAGCTCCGCAGGCATGTAGCCACTTACTGAGCTATGTGTTGTACGATCAGCCCATAAAGCATATGGTAACAATTTTGGCCACTCACCAACTCTTCCTTCGCAAGCCTTGGCCAAAGCTTTGATGATAGGAGGATGCCCTCTTTCACTCTTTCCATTGCCTTTAGGGTTGTAAGCTGTAGTAAGAGAAAGCTTGATCCCTAATCTAGAAAAGAACTCCCTTGCTTCTTCGGCATCCAGTTCACCTCGATCTGCAGTGATTTTTCCTACACAACCATAACGGCAAATCACCATACCCTTCCACCAGTATTTTTCTTTCAACTTGGAGAAGGTTGCCCACACACCCCTGTGTCCAGCCCATAGACTCTCATAAAACTCTTGCACGAGCTTTACTTGAGTCTCTTTTTTTACATATAACCCGTTGTGGTGTAGCACCCTTTTGCTTAGGATGCTTCCACAAGTAATCATCCCTTAAAAAGTACCCATATGCTTTCCTGCGTATCCTCTTGAATTCTTGTTCAGACCAATCATCCTGTTTTGTTAGAGTACTCAAGTACCTTCCAATAGAAAGCCAATCACCTTCATAAAGATCTTTCAAGAACAATTCAAGTGAATTAGTCATGCAGACATTGTTACCTTTGACATGAGAGATAGAATAGAATTTTGTGCCTACATCATCTCCCTCATCAATCATTTGTGACTCATCTTCATACCTTGCCCTTGATAGCATATCTGCCACTGTATTGTCTTTACCTGCAATGTGCTTAAACTCGGGATTTAAGGACTTAATGTAGGGAATCCACCGCAACATAGCAATGTCTGGTGTTGAGCAGCTTGTAATCATCCCAAGAAGTGGTAGACAATCTGTTTCTACAACCACACATGCACCAATTAGGTACTCTTTCCCACTTTTCAAGGCTGTAACCATACCCCATAACTCTCTCTTTATCTGTGGATAGTTTCTTTGGCGAGCACTTAGTATCTTTGCTCCAAATCTTACCACATACCTGTGTCCTTCTTTGTCATCTTGCCCTATTGCCCATCCAATCCGTGTAGGACTGGTATCTACTGTCACAATCACTGGCCTTTGACACTCATAGTCTACCTTTCTCAAAGTCGTTGCTGACTGGAGTAACTCCTTTAGCTTTTTCATGGATTTTACATGTGCTTCTGTCCATTTAAACTTTTGATTCTTTCTAAGCAGCTGATAAAGAGGATCAGCTACATGTGCATAATGTGGAATCCAAATAACATAGAAGACACATGCTCCCAGAAACCTTCTAACCTCAGTGATGCTAGTGCATGTTTCTTTCATTCTTTGGATGGCATCTACCTTTGATGGACAAGGTTTCCTACCATATGGCCCGCACATGTGCCCCACAATGAGCACTTCTTTGACACCAAACATAGACTTTTTCCCTGACAATGTAAGATTCACTTCTTCCAACCTAGACAAAATTTTATCACAATCATTTATGTGATTTACCACAAATCTGCGACATCCCTTGAGATCCAAAGCTTCATCTTTGTCACTTTCTTCACATCCTTTGATAGGCAAATCATCAATGAAAGGCATTGTGATTTGAGGAATAAAGTCACGTAAGACCTTATTCATCCCATTCATCATATGTGAAACCGAGTTGGTTGCTCCCTGTGGTAAGGTACACATCTTTACCAAATCCAAAGGTGTCCTCATGGTTGTCAAGTCTCTGCTTTCAATTGCAAGATGAAATTGATCATACCCTGAGTAGAGATCCCCCATTGAGTAGATTGCCCTCCCTGCAAACGCCTCTGCAAATTCATCCACAATTGGATCTATACCTACATTTCTAATTGTCACCTTGTTCACTGGTTGCATATCTTGGATGAAGCGTAGAGAACCATTCTTCTTTGGAACTGTGAACCACCTGTTTGAGTATGGAGCACAAGAAGGCTCCAAGATTCCCATTTTGATTTTCTCATTCAGTAGCTCTACTAACTTTGGCAAATGAGCCTTTGGAACCGGAATAGGCTGCAGATTCCAAGGCACATGAGGTATTGTGAAAATTACCATAGGAGCTACAATATAAGGATCAACACATCCTATCTCATGTGGCTCAAATGCAAAAGCCTTACCATGCTTTGAAAGCATTTCTTTGAAGCACTTTGTCTCCTCCTGTGTTAGAAACTCCTCGCAACTAATCTGCAACTCTTGAAAGGACTCCTTTGTGAAGGTATGCCCGATCTTTTTAGGATTCCGCAAACTTGGTTGTAAAGAAGCCTGTTCAATCTTTTCCTTGTTGTTGGGTGGTAAGGGTGAAGCTACTGGTTTCACCTTCTTTGCTACACTCTTGTATTTAGTTTCAACATGGACTTCTGGGCCAACTGTTTGGCTTTCTTTAAAGGCTTCTATTACTTGATACATTTCCATAGAGCAAACTTCCACAAATTCATTTTCAAGATGCAAACTAGACCTCAATATAGCATCAAGCTCACCCATAGTATCTACAAAAGAAACTTGTTCACACAAACCCAAAACATTTTCAGTAGGCTTTAGCAACCCACTCTTTTTCATGCCTATTTGTACATTATGCACATATTGCCTCTCATATCTCTTCAAATCTTCAAGTTTTGTAAAACATACTGATCCATTCCTTGTTACCAAGGAGCTCATTGAGAAAGTTTCACCTATTTTTTGATCAAGCGAGACCCTTTTTCTTTCTGTACCACTGCAATCCCGCTTTACAATGGTACTTGGCCAAAACCCATCATTTCTCTATGATCATGAAACTCTTTGCTTACCTTTGGTAGAGGATGTTCTCTGAGGTTGTCACGATTTCTTTCATGGTTTACACAGACTGTGAGAAATTGGACAGCTCGTTTACCATCTTTGCTACGTATTCTAGCATATGCTGAACCATCGTCCATTACCTTTGTTTCCATTCGAACTCCCACAATGTAGGGTTGTCCAAGGATGAGATGATATGAAGATGTATCCTGTACAAAGAAGTTTTGGTCAATCTTTACATCACCTATTGTTACCTTCACACCTGGACATGCTGCATACAATTCACCGGATGAATTGTTTACCACTTTTACCATCCAGCCATGATCTGTGTCCATCGGCCATTTGCACTTGTTGTAGAGACTCTTTGACATTATGTTTATTTCTGAACCATGGTCAATCAAGGCAACAAATGGCTCTTCAAGATCACCTACCTTGACCAAAGTTTCTGTAGTAGCCCTTGCCCAATGACTTCGTGAATAGTAACTCCTAGGAATATCTTCAACTTCTTCATCATCATTTGAGAAATGCACTTGCTTCACTCTCCCACTATATTGGTAGCATCCTACCACAACTCCATCATTCTCCTTATTTTGCAGTTGCATCCCTTGTGTCTTTGAGGTTTCCCCTTCAACCTGTGGACGAGAAACTTCAGCAAGGGTTTGCCTCTTTCTCTTGATGATGTCAATGATCTCCTCATGGAATTCACGCTTTGCAACGCCAAGAACTTCTCCCAGAGTAAACTCAATCTTGCTATTCAAGATCCTTTCCTCCAAGACTTTCTTTAAATCTGTAGCAACCTCAATATCAGATTGTAGTTTATAAGTTGGGCCTTTTGTCTTACCTTTCGTTGGCTCTTTCTTCTTTCGTGTTGTAGACTCCTCCATGAGTACTTCAGGTGGAGATGCTCCTTGTGTTGAGGGTGTTTGAGAAGGCATTGAGTCGCTTCTTCCCCCACTTCTAGAAGCTCTTTTTGATGGTCCTTCATCAGCATTCTCACGTCTGCGCTTCTCTTCTACAATTGCCTCATTTTGTTGGCATTTTGTAATGTAGGCATGCACTGACAATGAGTCCAGTGGATCATTCCATCCTGTTTCTAGACGTATGCAATCACCTGCTTCATGTAGAATCTCTTTTGTAAGCTTTCCCTTTTTAGCTAATTGCATGACATTTGGCCAAATTTGACCATGATGGTCACTCACCTCTTCATGACAAAAATGTTCAATTTTTACTCCATAGGTAGCTGCCTCAATTGAAGAGGTGGCATGCTTGGTTGCCATATCTTCAACTAAGGTTTGCATTCCCCCCTTCCCAAAGTTAGTTCTCAAGGGTAGACCTGTCTCTCTTAAGTGGATTTTACCTTCCTAAAAAAGACAACATCTTTTGACAAAGCATCACTAAAATCATCACAATCCCTTCTTACATGGTCTGTACTATCACACCAAATACATCTATTAACAAACCCTTCTTTGGGCTGTTGTCTTTGCCTAGGAAGTGGCCCTGATGGTTGGCCTTTTTCTTCAAGCTTTGCCAACTTCACCTTCAAGTCACGCATTCCCTTCACAAGCTCATCTAGCATGGACTCATCAAACTTAGGAGCGATAAAAGTAGGCTTTACCATTTTGTCAGAAGTTGAGGTGGAAGGACTTGTAGTGTTTACTACCATCTTCTCCCTTCTTCTTTGTCGTTTGGCAAGCAGTGAGACAGCACCTTCAACCTCATTCTAGTTGGTCTTTAGTCCTTGCTCAACATCTTTATCTTCAAGAAGAAGCTCCAAATTTTCTTGAAACTCTTTACCTGCAGCTTGTAAGAAAAGATCTGTCTTCTCTGCATCTAGTGTGGCTCTTTCTGTCCTAGTGAGTTGTGCATAGCGCCGCTCAAATTCCCTAAGTAGCTCTGTAATTGATAGTCCTTGCTTTGGCTTGACTACCCATTCTAAGAATGTCCTTTTGGTCACTCTCTCCGAGTCCTCCATGAAATATTCCTCCTTTAAAGCTACTTTGAGTTCTTCCCAATTTCTCCCATGCCCATCTTTAATTGCCCTAACATGCTCCCTAATTTCTGGAGCAACAACTAGCTCAAATCTTTGAATCATCTCACCTTCTGACACGCGATGCAGCTCCATCTCCTTCACATACTCGCGTAAGTACTTGGTTACATCTTTGCCATTGAACTGATCCATTCTGTTGACAACCGCTTGTATGGCCTTCGTTGCTGAAATCTCCCTTCTTACAGTAGCATGTTGTTGTTGCATGAACATTGCAAATGCTTGAAACATTTGCATTGTTGTTGGGTCAAAATGCATACCCTGTTGCTCAACATGATCACCCATGGTTACCCACAAACTCTCACCCTAGCAGATTCGCGTCGGGTTCACCAAAAATATGTCGAGAAATTTGCGGTCTTGCCAGGAAAGCACCGGGCTTATGGCTGTGAGAGTTTGTGAGAGAACTCAACAAAAACTATATGAAGGAGTTAAACCATAGATGCCATGAAGAATAGGGTTTGGAAAGAAGTGCAATCAAAGAAGACTCACTCTTTCTCTCTTGCACTCACACACACAAAGAAAGAACGCAAAAGAGAATGTCAAAACAATACGAAGATGAAAACATCAAGGCTATGGTCATATCGTATCATGGGTAATATGAAAGGGTTAATGGATGAGTTAATGGCATTCAATCTTGGCTGACCAAATAGGCTACGAATTGTTCTTTGGAATTGTAGTTTTGTGCTTACCATAATATATATATTTTGTCTAGTGATTGGGATTAATTGTGTGTACAAATCCTCTTGGTTCATAGCAAGATAACTACGCTTACATCAAAAGAAAAATTATAGTCTATGAGAGGTAGTATGATGGGATCCGGTGATAGAAGTATTTCATTGAGCCTTTCAGGGCCGAAGAGAAACACTATACGTTGTTGAAAGTGTATTTTACGGCTAATCCATACGTTAATTCTAATAGATCGTACAGAGTGAAAGCGATAGAAATGATCATCATGTGGGTTATTCATCTAGGATAGTATGTGAGAAATGTAGATATGAGAGAAGTGAAGAGATGAGAAGTTTCCCTCCCAAGCCCTATTCTTGCCCGTAGGCAATAAGGATACTGCGGGGAGAGATGTACCTGTAGCAAGAGAACCTAGAGAGGATGAATTACTAAGAATGAGAGAGATAGGTTTGGTTAAGGAGATGAGATTAGATACATATATATATATATATATATATATGTTGGATTAGAGATGAAAATGAAAACAACAAGAAATCAAGAAAAGATCAATGTAGAACACATCTTACTTGAAACCCTTCGGCACCATTATTGATGGGAGAGAGAAGAAGAGTGGATAATTCCACTTTGATTGATACACCAAGTGCAAGACCTTCTTTGATTAGAGTTGATCTTCCAAGGTTAGCTTGTTGCAAGAATGGCTAGTCTCCCTCTAAGAGAAAGTGTAGGCTTGGGCTTATGTTAATGGATAAGTACAATTAGGCATTACTACTCACTCCCTCGAGAATTCCTCTCATCAATGGCTTGAATGCTTGAGTTCCTTTCAAGGAACTCCCTTTTATAGGTTAAGGGAACCCCCAAGGGTTTACACACGAAGAGAGGAGCCAGTGTGAACAGGAATTGGAAAAGTTGGAAATGAGCTGCCCCTGCATGATGTGGGCAGACTGGGGTCCAGTATTTTGATCATATCTCCTCAACCGTGGCTCCAAATAAAAAAGTAAAAATATGGGCAAAAACTTCAGCTCATTAGATACGATTTTTATTTTAAAATCGTTTTCCAATTCGGATTGGAACCTTGTGTAAAAAATTCATCAAAATAGGGTCCATTTATGGCAGCAAAAGTCTTCATGTGGTCTCCTTAGCCTAGACTTTCATTTAATTCCAAAGGACACCTCATGCCATATGAAAGCATGACATTGCTCCTTGACAAAGTTTTGTAATCATGCTTGCAATAATGCATTAAAATAAGTGTATCTTTGAAATCATGCCACATAGTGTCCCACTAGGATTTGATTCTCTCCTAGTAGCTATTTAAAAAGAAATATAAGAAAAGTATAAAAAATACATAGAATATATATATATTGGAGTTTACCCTAGATATAGGATCTAGCTAGGGTGTGAGATGATAATGAAATAGTAGAAATAAAGAATCAATGCTTTTTGCCCCAAGTTAAAGAGGCGGAGCTATTGATGCTTTTCCCATAATATTTTCTGATGGTAAAGTAAGGATATGTTACCCTTGAGAAAAATAATAGGATGAGATAGAAGGTTTATTATTATATTTAAATATGCATATGTACACTATAGGAAATATACTTATGTATCTAAAAAAATACAAGATAGATCTTGTAGCATGCATTCCCACTATGTACGTGTCACAGCACGACAGCGTGTGCTGGAGCAGTTGGCGACTAACCCCGGGAGGACGTGACCTGCTCTGATACCAATTGTTGGAATTAGGGTTGCAGAGAATTACACACAGCTTGGAGAAGACGAAGGAAGCTCAAGGCACACAATAGAGAGTGTATTACTTAGTGTGCAATGGAAAGACAGATAGCCCTAGAGTGATGGGCGTATATACAATGCACGGGGGAAAAAACCTCCTAAAGAGGGAAAAAATGCCCCGGCAGTCCTAGTGTGTTCACACACATCACTACCACATGTATATGGTAACAGAAGAGGGGAGTAGGTTTTGTTGAGACTTACATTTTAGCGTAGATCGTGTCCTTGTCTGTCGGGGATAGGTATTGACCTCTCTACCAAGCGAGCTTGTTTTCCATTCCCTCTTACCTTGCCGTGTCTCACACGAAAGCTCGCTCCAAAAGCTCGCTCTAGGATGTCTCTCTCTCTCTCTCTCTCTCACGCACACACACTTAGAGAGAGAGAGAGAGAGAGAGAGAGAGTAACCCAAAACATAACTTGGAACAAATTGAGATTTATATAAAGCTTGCAATGTATTTGAGGCACACTCCATATGCTATTACAATTTATAGGGCGCTCATCCCTACATTATATTGGCGATTGC